>NC_071106.1:36235000-36422500 GCF_024256425.1 Clarias gariepinus
GTTATCGCAAACGCTTGATTGCAGTTATTGCTGCTAAGGGTGGCCAAACCAGTTATTAGGTTCAGGGGGCAATTACTTTTTCACACAGGGCCATGTAGGTTTGGATTTTTTTTCTCCCTAAATAATAAAAACCATCATTTAAAAACTGCATTTTGTGTTTACTTGTGTTATCTTTGACTAATAGTTAAATGTGTTTGATGATCAGAAACATTTAAGTGTGACAAACATGCAAAAGAATAAGAAATCAGGAAGGGGGCAAATAGTTTTTCACACCACTGTATATATATATATATATATATATATATATATATATATATATATATATATTTATATATATATATATATATATATATATATATATATATATACATTAGGGCCGGGACTCGAAAAAAAAAATCTAATTAATTAAAGGCTTCATAATTAATTAATCGAAATTAATCGCATTTTAATCGCATATAAATATTTGACCTAAGAACAGTGAGAAGTGAGTTTTTTCATATGGATTTTTAGTATACCATTGAATAATGACTGAATACATAAGCTTAAGCAACAAAATATTGACATATTAAAATTCAACGCGTTATTTTTATGTAATGAATTAATCTAAATTAACGCGTTAAAAGTCCCGGCCCTAATAAAAATATGTAAAAAGTAGGAATCAGACTTATGTTCAGTAGTGAAAGTCACAGTATTTCACAGCTGTGTGTCCATAAGAAAAACGCTTGTTAGTGAGATTCATCAGGGTGAAACCCAAAAGGGCTTGAGTTTACACATGACGACTGGACTGCACATGCGATTAACTTTGCACACAAAATGTCATGTGATCAGATGAGTCCAGATTAACTCTATTCCAGAGTGATGGGCGTGTCAGGGTAAGAAGGGAAGCTTATGAAGCGATGCTCCCATCATGCATTGTGTCCACTGTACAAGCCTCTGGAGACAGTGTTATGATCTGGAGTTGATCAGTCGCTTCCCCACAGACCCCCCCCCCACACACACACACCCCCTCACACATTCTCCGTCTAAATCCATCTTACCATGACAGTATCAGTGCAACCCATACAAAGTGCTTCATACGTGTGTTCATGGCCTTCCGCTCGATCCCACAGCACTTCTACTGAGTGGTTCGTCACAACACTGGCACGCACACGCAACGGAGGTGCCAGACCTGTACACACACACACACACACACACACATACACATGTCTTACTAATACATCCTGTGCTACAACAAAGACTAACCATGTCCTTATCATCAATAACCAAAATAAAATAAATGAGTTAGAGATATGAGCATTGAGGGAATCCTACAAGTACTTTCAAGTTTAGCGCCCTTACTGGATATAATAGCAAGGGTGTTTCAAAATGTTACCCAGTGGATTCATATAGTCATACTGTCTATGAACTAATGAACAGATGTTGGTTATCTCATCTACAGAATCTACAGAGACCTACAAGGTTGTTTTGCAATCTACGACTGATAAAATGTGAGACGGCAGGAGAGCAGAAAGTGAAAACCAGAATGGTCGAGATGGCGGAAAGTCCAAGTTAGTTAACATGATATCCCCAGAGAACAGTATGAACAAAAGACGACCAAAAATGTTTGGCCCTTATGTTGGCGGCAGGTTGGCTTAGTGATTAGCAATGTCACCTCCAGGGTGAGGGTTCAGTTCCTGCCTCAGGGTCTATGTACAGTACATGGAGTTTGCATGTTCTCCTGGTACTTCGGTTTCCTCCAACATTCTAAATACATACAGATTAGGCTAATTGGCGTTTCCAAATTGGCCGTAGAGTGTGAATGAGCGTGTGAGTTTTCCCCAGAGGCCTACCATGGTTGGCAAAACTGGAATAAATACAATAGTCACCATTGGCCTCCAATGTTCTTAGTTGGACTACAGAGGTTCCTGGATAGATGTGCTCCTTAGATGTGTTTATGGAGTTTTGTGGGCGTGGCTAAATGGAAATCATGATCATTATGACGTAAACTTTTGTGAATCTGTTTTGTTATTGTTAAAAGTTGTTACTCACAGGTTCTGATCGGGGGCAACCTGAAGCCATCACTGCTTATGTTTCTACTGGTGACAAACAGCAGGAATTCATACGTTGTTCCTGGAACCAGGTTTCCCACCATAGCTTTACTGGTCCCACTGAACATCGGAATCCAGGTACTGGTCGTGCCATAAATTACAGCCAGGCCATCATAAACACCACTCGTAGGCATCTGCACCAACAGGACCACAGAGACTGTGTCCACTGCATACGAGACAGCGTCTCGGACCATCTGTGGCTCTAAAAGCAAAAAATGTGGAGAATTTAACCTGAGAACGAAATAATACATGGAAGAAATAAATGTGGGACACATAAATAGAAAAAAAGAATTATGAAAGAATTTGTACTTAGTGTTAATTGTACGGTTTCCTCCAGGCTCCTGTTACCGCCCTTTTCTGTAGCCACACCCACATCATACGTCTCACCAGGCACAAGCCTCGTCAACGTAATACAGTTGGAGCTTTTCACCCAGAATTCCTGTGAGTTCCGACTTGAAGTCTTCAGCCGTAGCTGGACGTGTTGCACGTCGACCTCGTCGTCACGCAGCTGCTCCCAGCATACGGTCACGTTTTCTGTCCCACAAGCTGCTACTGAAACATTGTGTGGTGGATTAACCTCTACACACACACACACACACACACATACACACACACACACACACACATTTAACAGTCAATACTAAAATAAGTAATAAAATCTAAAATTATATGATGCAATAAAATGTAATAAAAATATAGTCATGTCCATAAATATTGGCACCCTTTAACATAAATTGTTACATAAAATAACATTACACCGTTGCAGATTTTGATTTATTGCAAAATTTTGGTAACCTTTAACAGAACTAGACTTAATAATTTAGGATTTCTAAAGTTTTACTTTAACAATTCTGCTCAAATCTGAGGCTCAAATGTATTTTATGAACTTTCTTTAAGCATCACAGGAAGTAATTCAGTGCTTGTATTTTCTCATGGCTTTTATCAAATATTAAATATAACCTGTGCAGGGTGCCAATAATTTAGATTAAAAAAAAGATTGAAAAGAAAACAAAATAAAAATCCATACTGTCCCTGTACTTCTAATTCCAAAATTTTGTATATTACATTATTGTCACTTTTCTTTCATAAAGGGTGCCAATAATTACGGTGGCAGGTCTTACTAGTGATGATATCCAGGGGTGTGACCTTAGTGCTCTCCACTCCTTCTGCTGTGACTGACACCAGGCTGATTCTGTAGGCATGAAAATCTTCCAGCCCACCAATCACAGCATTGAGATTTCCTTTGTCCAGCCATAAGCCCCGCCCCCTGCCAGAGGCTACGTCCACCCAGGACAGGAAGTATCGCTGAAACAAGGCATCATGGGTAGAGTCAGGGGCGGCCCAGGACAGAGCAACTTGACTGGATGTGACTTTTGTTACTTTGATGTTCTGTGGAGGGTTTGGTCCTGGAAAGGAAAAATAAATAAATAAATAATAATAATTATATATATATATATAAATATATATATATATATATATATATATATATATATATATATAAAATACAATCTATATATATATATATATAATATATATATTTTTTTTTATTTATATATATATAAAATAATAATAGTAGAAATTAAATTAAAGATTTTCTTTTTATGTAAAATTATCTAAAACATCAAGAAAAATATGAAAGTTAGCGTTACTTTAACCATTGTGGGTGTTCCCCAATAAATACCTGTTTCTTGTTATCACTCATATTATAGCAGCTATAAACAGTCACGTCTTCATGTGTCGCTGTTTCTATGGTAACGGTAACCTGAGTGCATTATTATACTATAACCTGTCACTCACATCCAGAGCTACTGTCTGAAATTCTTTCATAGAAAATGAATTACAACTTACTGACCAATAAGAACTGAAAATCCAAAAGAACTGTGTGTGTGTGTGTGTGTGTGTGTGTGTGAGAGAGAGAGAGAGAGAGAGAGACTCACTAGTTTTAATGGTAAAAACTGGGCCGAGAGTTTGAGACGCTCCGCTGGGGTGTGCGAGACTGATTGAGACGTGATAGACGTGTCCAGGGGTGAGTCCATGCACACGCTTTCTATGTCCAAGAGGAGTGTGTGTGGAAACTGGCCTATCATTTTGGTCATGAACGTCCAGGCTGAGCCCTGAGCCAAGAGCCGAGTGTAACTGAGAAAAGTTTGACCAGCTGAAGACTGCTTCTGTTTCCTGCACGCTGTCTACACTCAGGCCAGAGAAGGACTCCTGCAGCACTGTAACACCCACACACACACACACACACAGGTTACACAAACACACTGTGAGGCAGACACTCTCTCTCTATCTGTGTGTCTCTCACTCACATGGTGTGTGGCAGAGGTAGGGAAGCTGTATGTCACACGGCAGAGCGGTGAAGAAGTATCCTGGTCCTGTGCTGTTCCTCTGAAGGGCAAAACAGTCCATCTGATTGGCTGAGAGAGACTCTGTCACAGAGACGCTCAGGCTGTAGGTGGAGTTATCAAGCCAGCGCGGGACACCCTCTTCCTGTAGAGAGACAGAAACGGTAAACGCGCTGGGTCGTTATTTTTTTTGGGTCACGTTCTGAGAAATTCCTGGCACTGGAGACTCCTTCCATAAATGCTAAATGAGGGGTCTTCTTACAGGAAACATCACCACGTCATCAATTACTGTACATTATCATCAATATAAAGGTATACCCGTCGGCCATTCAGAGACGTCCACAGCAGCAGCAGGTGGTTGTGGGATTGTAGTTTGGAAGAGACAGACAGAAAGTCAGCATCTGTCTTTATAATGGCGAGACGGACTCCTGGGCCGGTTCTCTCACACAGCTGCTGTGCCTTAGACCAGGTCTGCACATCCCGTCTCACCTGGAAACAGTTCCATCCGGTCGCTACCCAGCCCTCAGGACACCGTCCTAAAGGACACAGTAAGGATTATCATTAGTGATATGAATAGTACACCATACATTAAGCCTATGTTTTAACATGATGGTATTCAGAACATATTTTCCTAATAATACAGTCATCATCATCATCATCATCGTCATCATCATCATCATCTACTGTATACCGCTTAATCCTGTATTCAGGGTCATGGGAGGCCTGGAGTCTATCCCAGGAGACTTAGGGCTAGAGGTGTCGTACACCCTGGACAACATGCTAATCCATTACACTGCACACACACGTACACACACTAATTCACACACTACAGGCAATTTGGGATCGCCAATTAGCCTAATCTGCATGTCTTTGAACTTTGGGAGGAAACACACCAAGCATGCAAACTCCATGCACACAGAATCGAACCTGGGCGGGATTCGAGCCTGGAACGTGGATGTGCAAGTCACCGTCCTGCCTAATACTACAGTCATAAAGTGTAATTATTACTTATAGGGTTCTCGGCAAAAAAATTTTTTTTATCAAATTAGTTTTTCACATTCTTTGAGTGAAATATTTTAGTTTAAACTTAAACCAAAACCTGAGCTTGAACTAAACACAACAGATTTCTAAAGTTATACAAAGCTGAATTTAGCTTTCAAAGAAAATATTCTTTGAGAATGGGCTGAAAGGGTCCATCTATCATGCGAAAGATGAAATATATCCATCGTTTCTGTGGCAGCTCCTTATGGGCTCGGGTTGCCAGCTGGACTTCCAGTCGTATCTGAACATTTGGAGGTGATGGATCTCGCTCAAGGGTCCAACAGTGGCAGAGAGAGATGATGGCGCCATCACTTTAACCACTGAGCCACCCCGCTGCCCCAGAATATTTCTTAGGGGTGCCAAAAGATTTTGGTATATATTGATTCATCTTCTAAGGTACTCCGCCTAGAATGTACAGGGTCACAGAGGGCCTAAAACCTATACCAGGAGACTTTGGTCATTTTGGGTACCCCCTGTATAGGGTATCAATTTGGGAATGGAAACTAGCCTAATCTTCGGACAGAATATCCTGAGTAAATTCACCAATTACAGGGTGAACATAGACCCCCCATGCACACAGACCTCCCTGAAGGTGGGAACCGAACCTGGACCTTGGTAGTGGAGGGCAACAGGGCTAACCACTACTCCAGCGTGCCACCTATTTTGCAATATATGTTTTTTTTTTAAATAAATACGCAAATGTCAGCAATTTTTGTTTGGAAAATCAAAAAGTTGGTTTCCCCGGGGGTGCCAATAATTTTGAAGCAGATTCGTTTTTTTATTTATTAATTGTGATCTGTGCTGATAAAACAGGACATCCATCTAAGATTCATTATGGTTTCACTCTCGTGTGTGTGTGTGTGTGTGTGTGTGTGTGTGTGTGTGTACCTGTCTTTATACCCAGCTGCAGCTTCTGCCTGAGTGTGATATTGACGTGTGTAATGTGTGTTTCCTGCTCTACAGTGACCGTGTATCGTGTCCCAGGTTGCAGTCCTGACACCAAGCGCGACGGCTGAGAAGACGCCAGCGTCCAGCGCTGACCGTCCACACACACCGTGTGCTGCGTCCGTTCGCTGCTCCTCCACTCAGTCCAGTTCAGCAGAGCGCTGGTGGAGGAGACCTCGACCTTCATGAAGGAGCTCTGCAGAGGAACTACAGAGAAGCATTACAAGTTCATGATCAGTCACACACACACTGAAGGAACTCTTTATCAGCATGCTTAGAGCTGATCTCACCCAGCGGGAAGGATCGGGCTTCTAACATCCGCTCCTGTAGGTACGACTGTAACGTCAGATTGAGTTCAGGAGGCGACTGAGGCAGGCGTACATCCATCGTACACTCACACACACTGTGACACACCACACTGCTGCTCAGCACCTGATACGAAGATGCATGTACTGTATCAACAGGAAGTTGTTGGAATGTGTCCTATAACAGCATGACCCAAAGTGTTTTATTCCACTTGGCATTGTGTAAATAATCATGTATTGTGTGTGTGTGTATGTGTGTGTGTGTGTGTGTGTGTGTGTGTGTGTGTGCTTTTCGTATACCCTATCTCCCAGTAAAAGTGAGTAAGTATCAGGCTCAAGGCGGAATGGAAATCTGCAAAACTCCACCTGAACCTCAACAGAGACTGGACGAGTCAGACCAGGAAACCTCAGCACCTTAAACAAGAAGGAAAAACACAATGATTTCAAGGTTTAAAGCTGGTGTTTATGTTTTTCGTTATTTCCACATCCTACTGTACACCCTGCTTTATTTGACGGGTTTGACACCAAAATGAGAGAACTCATCGGATGTGAATCGCAAAAACAGTTCCGTCGCAACGGATAAATCAGCCTGCAGGACTGGGTATTCCACTGTGGCGACCCCTTGACGAGAGCAACAACAATGATTTGTGGCACAAAAAAAACTAAATGAAAGTGTTGCTGATTTATGCAAACTAGCATCAAGTGCCACTTTACGTGTTTTCTTCCATTTTAAAATCTGCCTCAGACATAATACAAATCTGCAGCTTTTATCCCTAATAAAAGCTAATAATCCCATAAACATACAGTATGAGTCGCTGTTACATTCGCAGGGATTTCTTAGGTTAATGGGGCGGTGAAAATCTTCAAAGTTCAAATCTGTAATAATTTCCCATGAGTGTAAACTAAAATGTATTACGTTTATGAGATTATTACATTTAAAGCTGCATTTCTATTACATTTATTACATTTGTTGTCCTAGTCATGTGACTAAGTATACCTTTTTGGAAAATGTCGTGAAAAATATGCATATTAAAAAGACAGGCTTTTGTTAGATTTGTCACGTTGAACAAATTGCTTGAACTAAATAAATATTTTAATCAATTACTTGAAAATTGTAATCAGATTCTTCCAGGTTTAATATGAGCTGAGAACATAAACACAGAGAGATGTGTTGAAATGTGACAAGTTTTACACTTTGCATGTTGCCTTTAACACTTGAATGGTTTTGTGTTTATTGTCTATGCATCCTTATAAATTACTTTCATCTATTAATCTTATTTTGTCAATTAGTATAGAAACAAATAGAAGTAAATGTCGAAGGAAAGAAATGTCTATTTAAATCAAAGTCTTTTATTAGTTTTTAAAAAGTTTCATGCAGTATTATGATGAGACGAGAGAGAATTATTACCTGGATCAGTAACCCCAGCAGTCTCAGAGGAACCATTTCACACATTAGTTATTTCCAGTGTCTGAAAAATCTCTGAGAAGAAACAGAAAAATCTGCAGCGCCAACGCCAGACTCTTACACGGCTATCTGAACAAGATTTATTATTATTATTATTATTATTATTATTATTATAAATAATAAGTTAAATAATTAGGTTTGCCACTTGAGCTGGTCAGTGTGTGCTCTCCAGCGTCTCACACACACACACACAAATCTGAATATTTTACATTCCCTTCCTCATGATGAAAAGAAAATATTTTCACATCCACGCCTGCATCTCGTCCAAGAAACACCGAAAACGTCCCGTGACCTGCAAATGCCGCAACACTCCTGCACTAAAATAAAAGGAAGGTGGAGCCATTGTACAGTACTCACACATATACTCTTGACTATTGAGCCTCTTTAGTGCATTTGAATGGTAAAACATTTGAATGGTGCAGACGCTGGACTCAGACCTCACTGCAGGCGTTCCCGTGAACATTCAGGCACCTGATGCTTAAAAATTGAGAGAGGGAGATGAACACACGATCATTCACCAACACCACTTTTCAAAAGGAGTTCCTGGGAGGCTAGGGTTTCACACCTTGCTTGTTTTTTAACACATCTGTTTCAGAATGATTTTGTGAATTTTATTTTCTGTGCATAAATTGCTTTCATGTATTAATCCTATTTTGTTTGATATGTACAGTATTAATAAAAAATGATAAAAGTAGCTCCGACATACTGAAAAAACTTCCTACCTTGATGGTGTCCAAGCACTAGTGAAACACTGAGATGAGTGCATTATTGTAGCAGGGGATTATATACTGCAATAGTTCATATAAAGGATTTTTTTACTCTCAAAACTGTTCTGTTAATCTGCGCAAGTCAAAAATCCCCAAAAATTCCCAATGCTTGGCGCGTTGCATTGAAAGTAACATCAGAGATCAGAATCATTTTTATCTTCTCCGGTTTCTTGCCTGTTTTGGACTTTCTGAGCCTCCATGCTTAATTCTAGTGTTAAGGTGCAATTTTAAATAAAATAAAATAAAAAGACTTGAAACTAATTCAAATTTGTTAACAAATTTAACCCATAACAACTACAATCAGAGTTAACTAAGCATTTAAACATCAAAGTCCTCATTTTAATAATGTTCCTCCAACGTGAGAACACAACAGGGAGCTGTTTCTCTTCAATGCACTAAGCGGAAAAAATAATCTCACATTTCTCAACACTGCCCAATCTCTTAGTGATATGATACAGGGAGGTTTCTTTTCACGATGCAGACCAAACAGAGCTCGGCTTCTGAAAAAAAAAAAAAAAGGTTGTTGACCGCTCTCATTTCTCAAGTCCTGACTCAGCAGCTTCGCACGAGGAGGAGTTCAAACCTGCCAGCAAATTTAATTACTTTGCTATACAAAAACAGAACATGGCTCAGCAGGACAGGGTTCAGCCCCGGCGTGGGACAATCCGAGGACACGCAGCTGATGAGGACACGAAGAGCACGTCAGTACTGTATAGTAGGAGGATGGGATGTCCTGTTTGTGCACGTCCACAGGCTTTTATTCTTATAGAAATTGTTTACTTTTTAGCTGGGGCGCACAGAAAATGTCAGTAGCTCATGAAGTGATATTCCCTTTCATTATTTCATTTTGATAAATAAATGTCTGCTACAGCTGTACGATGGACGTCGCCAATCTGATTGGTTTAAAGGTGTCTGTAACAGCAGATCTGACAGTCACTCCAGATGTAATTTAAATCAGTCATTTAAATCAGTCATTTAAAGCTCTTTCACAGGGATATACATCATATTTAAAGGGCGTTCAAGTCAAACTGGGACTTTTGATTGCGCAGAATAACAAAACACTGTTATGAGTGTAAAAACGCTAATTTCTTTATTTAAACCCGTGCTACACTAATGCACTCATCCCAGCGCCCGAAACCCTGGCCTCCCAGGAACTCCTTTCGACACCCAGGCATGTGGAAATGGCTTTGAGCAAGAATAACTCACAGCCGAGTTCCTGTAATGTGTGTGTGTTGTTGGTGAATGTTTGTGTGTACAGTTCAAACAGACAGGTGTGTCTCTTCTGCAAGTTGGAGACTCGTCCAGATGTGAAGTTATGTCGATTCTCTTTAAAAGGCCTTCTTTAAAACACTTGCACCATTTAATTGTTTTACTGTTTGAAGTCCGCTGTAAATGTCAATTATTTTTGTAATACTGTATGTACAGTATAATCTAATGACACACTATCAGTAATCTCCCAGAGTTCCCAACTTCGATTAGATCACCGTCTGACCCCACAGAACTCGATCAGGCGACTGAATATTTAGAGTCGACATTTCGCTATACCCTAGATAATGTAGCTCCAGTCAAAAGAAAAATTATTAGAGATAAAAAACTTGCTCCCTGGTATAACGATCACACGCACACTTTAAAACAGACCGCTCGGAAATTAGAACGTAAATGGCGTCAAACTAAATTACTAGTATTTCGAATAGCATGGAAGGAGAGCATCCTGAACTATAGAAAAGCTCTTAGTGTAGCTAGATCAACATATCTCTCCACTCTTATAGAAAATAACAAAAATAATCCTAGATTCTTATTTAATGCTGTAGCCAAATTAACCACAAATAAGACCACTGCAGAAATCTCCACAACAACATCATGCAATAGTGAGGACTTCATGAACTTTTTTAATAATAAAATTGTAAATATTAGGCATAAAATTGAGGTTTTGAAACCGAACAATGTAATTGATGCAGATGTTAATCTAGCCATGTCAGACCAGAACCTAGAATACTTTACTCCCCTTGAAGAGAATGAACTAATTTCACTCATCTCTTCTTCAAATTCATCAACCTGTATATTAGATCCTGTACCGACACATTTTCTTAAACAGATAGTACCAGCAATAATAGAACCCCTGTTGAGAATAATTAATTCTTCACTCAGCATTGGATATGTTCCAAAATCTTTTAAATTAGCAGTTATCAAACCAATAATTAAGAAACCTGACCTCGACCCCTGTCAGCTGTCCAGTTACAGACCAATATCAAACCTCCCCTTTATCTCCAAGATCCTGGAAAAGATAGTAGCGGAGCAGCTATGCTCATATATACATAGAAATGGCATACATGAACTGTATCAGTCAGGATTTAGGCCTCATCACAGTACAGAGACAGCGCTCGTTAAAGTAGTAAATGACATTCTATTGGCCTCTGATCAGGGTTGTGTAACTATGCTTGTATTACTTGACCTCAGTGCAGCTTTTGACACTGTTGATCACGCTATTCTTCTTCACAGATTAGAAAATGTAGTGGGAATTAAGGGTACAGCCCTCTCCTGGCTCAGATCCTATCTGACCCATCGTTATCAGTATGTAGACTTAAATGGTGATTATTCTGCATGTTCTCTAGTGGAGTTTGGCGTTCCGCAGGGTTCAGTTTTAGGTCCACTGCTTTTTTCCCTTTACATGCTTCCTCTGGGCAACATAATCCGTAAGCATGGTATTAGTTTTCATTGTTATGCTGACGATACACAGTTATATGTCTCAGCAAAACCTGATGAGAAAAAACAGCTTACTAAAATTGAGCAATGTGTGCAGGACATAAGAAATTGGATGCTAATTAACTTCCTTCTGCTAAATCCGGATAAGACAGAAGTTCTAGTCATAGGACCGCATACAGCTAGGAGTAAAATTTTAGATCACACCGTAACTTTAGATGGCCTTTCTGTTCCATCAAATGCAACAGTGAAAGACCTTGGTGTGATTATTGATTCCAGCCTTTCATTTGAAGCACATGTAGATAATATTACCAGGATAGCATTCTTTCACCTCAGAAATATTGCCAGAATAAGAAATTTATTGTCGCTAAACGACGCAGAAAAACTAGTTCATGCTTTTATCACCTCTAGGTTGGACTATTGTAATGCCTTACTGTCTGGTTGTTCAGCTAGATGCATAAATAAGCTTCAGCTAGTCCAGAATGCAGCAGCGAGAGTCCTCACCAGAACCAGAAGATATGAGCACATCACCCCTATCTTATCTTCACTCCATTGGCTCCCTGTGAAATTTCGCATTGATTTTAAAATACTACTCTTGACATATAAAGCATTAAATGGTCTCGCCCCGCAGTACCTGAGCGAACTGCTAGTGTCTTACAATCCGCCACGCCTACTTCGATCAAAGGATGCAGGCTGCTTGTCAGTACCGCGTATTATGAAAAATACAGCTGGGGGCAGAGCTTTTTCTTACAAAGCCCCAAAGTTATGGAATAGTCTTCCAAATAGTGTTCGGGACTCAGACACAGTCTCAGTGTTTAAGTCCAGGCTAAAAACCTATTTATTTAGCCAAGCATTTTTATAAATAGATTTGCCATAGGTAAAGGAGCAGATCTGGGGGACTCATGGACGTAGAGTATTATGGTGAACTGGTATGTTTGGATGCTGTCTTCCTCACTCTCATTGATCACTCAGGTTTGCTGACGGTGAGGTGATTGTTTGCTTTACATGTCAGGAAGCCCTCATGTTTGTGTTTCCTTCTGGCTCTCCCTTTTAGTTATGCTGTCATAGTTAGTTCTGCCGGAGTCTCTGCTTGCACTCTACAGTTAATATACATTCACATTATACATTGTGTGACTGTGACCATACCTAACTTGCCATCTCTCCTCTTCTTCTCTTCCCCCCCTCTTTCTTTTTCCTCTCTCCTCCTGTCCCCCCTTTCACTCTTTCTCTCTCTCTCTCTGTCGAGCTACACATGTCGTTCCTGAGCTGCCAGTGATCCAGACTCCCGCTGCCCTCCGGACCTGTCTGACCCATCCTGGTGCCCCGCTTCTGGCTGAAGATCTCGTCACATGGATGCCCCGTGTGTCTCTCTGGGATGCGTCTGGTGTCTGGGAATGATTCTCTCTATCTAGAAAATGGTTCTGGCCTTGACTGGGGTTGGCAACTGTTTCTCTGGGGACTTGACAGTTCGATAGTTCATGACTGGAACTTCTTACAAGTCTACCTGGGTCTTCAATAACTACCTGGACTCCATATTAACATCAATTAACATCAGCTATTATAGCTGAACTGCCTCCCACCCTACACACTGTAATAATGCAGATCATTTACTGCTTTCTGTTTCACCCAAATGAGGATGGGTTCCCTGTTGAGTCTGGTTCCTCTCAAGGTTTCTTCCTATTACCATCTCAGGGAGTTTTTCCTTGCCACTGTCGCCCTCGGCTTGCTCACCAGGGACAAACTGACCATTTTGATTCATACAAATTCACATTTCATACAAACCTAAATAATTCTTTTGACTGTGTAAAGCTGCTTTGCGGCAATGAAAATTGCTAAAAGCGCTATACAAATAAAATTGAATTGAATTGAACTACACAGGATGAATTTTCAAATTTAAGGTCTTCATCTTTGTGATGTAACTTCATCCCATAATGTAACACAGTCAATTCATTTATTGAAAATAGACCATTTTTAATGTTCATGATAACACTGGTAGTGTGAATCGCAGGGACTGCCAATAATTAAAAAATTACCTAGTTTAACATTTTTACTACTTTTTTTTATTTTTATTGACACATAGTGACTTTCCACAAAACGTAAAATTAACTAGTTCACACTGTAATACTGTTCCTAAATAAAGGTTGAACTTATACTTATTTTCGCCTGGCTTAAAAGGGACCTATTATGCAAAATTACACATTTTGTGTAATAGTTACAATGTGTTTAAGTCACTGGTCTAGGATAGATCCCAGTCATTGCTTTTGCTACAGTTCTTGCTCTACCTTGCCTTAGAAAGTCCACGCCCCACATAAGACCACGCCCCACAACATAGACCATTCTCAGTGATTTTGCACAAGTGAACTTGGCAAAAATAGAGAAATCTACGATATCAGGTATTAAAAAAGTACGAACAGACGCAAACATCTTGCATACAGTATTGCATAGTTATGTACTGTATAGTCAGTGTATGTATAGTCAGTTCCTGTGCTTGTCTCTATGTCCTGGGTTGTGTCTTGGTTTGCAGAGTTGGACTTATGTTTTTCTTTTGCTTCTTTTCTTTTTTTCTGTCTCTCTGCATCTGAAATACAAAGACTCCATATTGATGAGGGGTTCAGTGAGTCCCTGTGTTCCAGGTCCATGTCCTGAAGAGCATTAGTGAGATCAGGCATGGCCTTTGTGCGACACATTCTGGGGTGCAAGCAATGTTCTGGTTCATTTAAAAGCTGCTCAGTGTTTACGACATCAGGATTGTGTTCGGGGTGCTCATCTTCTTCATGGAGCTCACTTCGTGCACAGCGGCATTGTGATACTGGAAAAAGGTTAGCTCCAGTAAAGAGAAATCGCAATGTCTTGTAATAGTAAAGACATTCTTTAGACTATCTCTTATGTGCTTCCAACTTTGTGGAAACAGTTTGGGGAAGATCCACATATGGGTGATATTCAGGTAGCCACATTACAGGTGTGCTTTTTAGCACCTTGGTTTATTCTTAATTAAATTGTTTTTTACACCGGTTCCTGAAAATCTTTGATTTATACTTTTTTTATGCTAATGCTTGGACCCCTGGAATGGAATCTGACATTTGTGTGCAAGAGATCACATCCACGTCTGTACCAGACAGGTAATTAATTAATTGATAGATCACAAGAGAAATGGCACATTTTCAGTTTAATAGAACTCAGACTTTCACAAATCTGGCTTATTTATTTATCCCTGTAGCGGGTTTAAGTGTTTTTTAAAAAAATGTTGATGGCAAATTCTTCAAAAAGTACAGTAATCTCTTAAATAAAAACAGGTTAAAAAAAGTTACAAAAATCTCCCAAAGTGTCTAAAGTACTACCGACTTTCCTGGGTTACATAATTACATGCAAGGTGCAAGAATCAATTTTGCTTCAAAATATTTTTGAGAAACAAAACTGCATGATATTGATATTATTACCCTGTACTCGGTCACATTCATTATTTTATTATTCCTGTTTTTATATATATATACCGACATACTGTATATAAGCTGACTGATTATTAGTCATATATTTGTCTACTGGCTATGTGATTAAATTGTGTAATATTCCCAGATTGTTAATTCAGATTTAAAAAATATATACTGTATACATAAATATGTTAGTATATGAGTTAGTAGTCTGTGGTTGCACTGATGCGTGTGGTGTTATCTGAGCACATCCACTGAGAGGGTATATAGAGCTGAAAATGCCAAGGTACTGCACATCTCTAAACTCCTATCAGCTGTTAGTTCCACTGGCATGAGCAGTCCATCGGCTCCTGGTAGCTGTATTCCACAGACGTAGCGTTGCGGGTGCAGTACAGCTGGATGACGCGGTTCTGTAGGCCGTTTTCACGACAGCACTTGCAAAAACGTGCATGGCTGTTTATGTTGAAGTTGAATATGGTAGCGGAAGGACATTTCCCATCACAGGAGTATACTGTTACCTAAAAAACAGACAGAGAGAGAATGATTACCACCCTGGATGATTAAATAGATGTTCAGCCAGTTTTGTCATGAAGCAAGTCTCACTCACTGGTGCATTACTTCTGCAGTCATCTTTCCTGATAGTGGTCCTGATGGCAACCCTTTTGCATGTTTTACCGTCCTCTTTACCTATACACATCGAGGGAAGTAATACAGTATAATAAAAACACAATCACAGTAAATCATACAGTAATTAATATTTAAATATGAAATGTCATTTAATAATCATTAACAAAGAGAACGTTTAGGAAGAAATACAGTAAATATAGTACTGTAAAAAAACGTCTTAAACAATCCCTCATGATGTAATTTAAATTAATAGAATGTGAACAAATGTTTTACTGCGGCAGGCTGCAAATTTATAAATAGGTTGTTTATGTAACAACCTCAGCAGCGACCTCATTTCCCCTCTCGTCTGTTCCAACCACTTAGCATTTAGCATCAGCAGTGTACTAATCAACGGCCTGATCATCTGTCATCATCACCACCTGTTTCTCACTGGTTCATGCCTTAATTTAGATGGCCCACAGGTCACGGCACTGAAAATGAGAGCCAAAAGCTTGCCAAAAAGCAAGCCTGGAGAAACTACTCCTCAGGACTCCATTAATAATATACAAGGAAGTCTGGCTCTTTGGAAGCAAAATACAATAAGTCTTCTACATACAAACATTCAAGTTACAAACTGTCAAATACGGATTTAGTTAGATCACATGTCCGGCGTACATTGTCATGGTGTGTGCATTGTGCATCCCAGGATGTCTAAAAGCTACCATATAGATAAAGCTGGTTAGGCTAAGAAGTGGCAAGCAATAACAATGGAGACAAAAGTAAAAATAGTTGATAGCATGGAGTGAGGTGAAAACATGGCAGACATTGCTTGTACTTTTAACATGAATCGTTTGACCATCGGCACGATTCTAAAAAAAACACTCTACTGTAATACTGTATACTGTGTATAGAGAATTGTGTTAGTATCCTAGAAGCTGAACAGTGTTTGTTGGACTTACAAACAAATTTGACTTATGAACAAGCTCTTCAAACAGAACTCGTTCGTATGTAAGATACTGTATGAAGACGTGAGGGGGAGCTCAAAACTTTTGACCAGTACTGTGTATCACTGGGAACAATTTAGTTTTAGCTTATTACAGCCTGAAATAATGGGCGTGTCACATTACATAATGACTGGCACATGCATCTCTGTAGCAGCTGAAACAACAATGAAAAGAATGGTGGACTGACAAAGTGAACCATTTCCACATGTTGCATATCAGTAAGTTGTACTGTTATATTTATTTATAATACTGTTGGTGGGGTAAAACTAAAGTCATGCTATCGGTTATGCACACTTGAGCTCTGCTTCCTGTGCCGCAATGATTATGAATGTAAATAGCAAAGCATTATACTTCAAACGCCACTTTTGTATTTTGCACTAAATGTGTTTTAAAAGTATTTAAAAGATGTGGCTGGCTGATTTCTTGGTCTTGGAGGAAGCATGTTTTAGCCTTCACCCTCCCCGGCTTATACTGGTTATAAAAGGGCGAGAGTTGGAGAGGAAAATGGCAGGTCACCAAATTATAAGTGAATAAGAAGGGGGAAAAGGCCATGACGAGAGATACTATTGCTCTAAGAAAGCCATGGTAAAAAAACTGCTAGCTGTAGTTTTGAGCACAGTTACAGTACATGAAGAGGAGTAATGAACTAAAAGTAAGTCATTTCAGCTTCTTCGCTTGAATTTTGATGTCACAGAAAAAAAGATCAGAAGAAAACAAATAGGGACAAAAAGAATTCATGATATGTTTACCAACTGATTAGGACAAAGTGAGAATCATTAATGATGACAGACTCGGTTCAAATACGGTACATGGTCTTACACTGTAGACAACCACGCCATTATTGAGCACATGCTACAGTATCATTCACTCACACACTCGCCATTACTCTCTCGTGCCTCACACACATATTGTTCATTAACTTAAAAACACATACCAGACTCAGTGGCTTCTTTAGAGCGCAACTATTGCATCAAACCAGTTTATTGATACAGTAAGTCTGTCTCCACACGTAGGTGTTAGCCGTAGTCTTTGATAAGTAGAGGTGCTAGAAGTACATATGAAGTACTGAGTACATATGCTTACTTATACTTTTCATAAGGTATGATATGTTCTATGTACAATCCTTGTTTTATTGATTGCATGTAATATTCTAATTTCAATCTGAGATTGTGGATTTGGGGTTTTCATGAGCTGTAAGCCATAATCATCTCAATTATGACAAATCATAAAAAACTATCTTGCTTTGCATGTAATGAGTCTGTCTCATGTTTTAGTTTCACCTTTTAAGTTGCATTACTGAAATAAACGATATTAAAGATTTTCGAGTTCCACCTGTATATAAACTCCACTGACGCAACCAAGTTATGAACGACTCCCAGACATTAACACAACCTACGGGTCAGTTCGGTTTGATTTGTTCATATGCCGAAAATGCTTCGTGTAATTTCAGTTCTTAAGGTGAAAATTTGAAAAAAGTGGGCGTTCATATGCCGAGGTACAACTGTATGGAGTGATACAGAATGCAAGTGATTATGTTTAGATTAGAAAATCTATGCATTTTGTGTGATCGTTACATGAAAAGTAATTAGTCGGTGTACTCCCAAAGTCCCTTTCAATCGTTAAACAACGACCTAAGATGTATCTGTTTCTTCCGCACTTATACTAATCTCCCCCACCCCCCAAAAAATAATTAATAATCCCCTTCACAACTGTGTTTGACTGATGGCACTTAATTAGTAACCTAGTAACCAAGTGTAATTATTTAACCAATAACGGAAACTTCAAAGCACTTTTTGTAAGTTGCTCGGAATAATAGCCAATGCCTGTAAATGTAAATGTAATACAGATACAAGAAAGAAATACTTAAATACAGTAACGGAGTAGTTGTACATTGTTACATTACTTTCCACCTCTGTTGCTAAGACCTGCTAACTATTAAAGAAATTCTTTAGAAGCTGGAGAGCAACACATTTCTCCAGCACATTTCACTAAAAGTTTGGCGAACTCTGACCCTTAAAGTGTCAGGTTTAAAAAAAAAAAGGTGAATTTACTGGAGTTATCAGCATACCATTTCCTCATACCATAAATCACTGATTTGCACTTGACATCTGAGCCAAGCAGGAGAGACAAGTGTTGAAGTGTGTGCTGAAGTGTGTGGTATGCAGGGTGCAGGACTGTCTTCATGTGTGTATGAAGTGTATTCGAGTTATCAGTTTGTGCTCTTATGTTACTTTAAAAATCCGTGTTTGAACTTCCATAATTTTAACCTATTACCAGGAAAGGTTTATGTTACTTTACCCACAAAAATGGCTCTCATTAATTGTATAATTTATACACTTCAACAATAATTGCCACGGCAGTAAGGACTTCACTGGTGGTCGCTATGGGAGAAATGACATGATGGAATATAAGGAAAAGAGCTCCTAGATTCAGAGCATGTGAGGCCTCAGTAAACAATTGGATTAGGATGAAAATGATGTAATTCACATACTGTGGATATCACAGTCACAAAATCTCAGCTTCACTCAGCAACTATGGAGACGAACACCTGCTATACGAACACTGTTAAGTAGAATGACGTCTAAGCACTAAATATATATTAAATGTAAGACTGGGAATTTTGGATTCACCATAAGTGGGTGAATCTCTGGCCACCTACAGTACAGTACAGTATTAGTCAAAAGTTTGGACACACCTTCTAATTCAGTCTTTTTTGTTTAGTGATTTATTTTCTACATTCTAGAACAATACTGGAGATTTCCAAACCATATGGAATTAAGTAGAAGACACATCTCAATTAAAACTGTCCAAATGAGATTATTGCATATTGTGAACATCTGGATGTTTTACAATGTAGAATGAAATAAAAGTCAGGAAAGGACATGAAATTAGAAGACATGTCCAAACTTTTGATGGTAGTTTAAAAGGTTTGGGAATGTGCTGTGAAACTGCTTGTAACTGTCCGAGGATGTGTACAGAACCATATAGACTTATAAATATTCTACACTTGAATGCTGAACTTTTAAGTAAAGATTTTTGAATTTATAATGTAATAAAAAGAACACATATTCTACCCATCCAATTTCCATACTGCCTGTCCGATGTAGGGTTACAGGGGACCAATAAGTGTGAGATGTCAGTGCTAACTGCTGAGACAACATGTATTATTTCTTTTAAATATGTGTAAACAGACATTTTTGTATAAAATACAAAAAAGTAAGAGCCAAAGGAAAAATACATGCCATGAATATTAAGGTTATGGCAGAAATCATGGTGATGAACAGTGTTCTTTTTATCACTGAGGTTTACTGAGGATAAAGCTACTGTATAGTTATTATAGTGAAATGAGTAAGCTTCATATATTAAGCAATCTTTAGAGACATAAAACAGATTTTTCAGCTATGTTTGTGTTGCTCTATGTGACACTACTGTAACTCCTCAAGCTGACTTTTACATTTAAGATGTTTAACTGAATGTTTAATAGACAGCATGAGGGCGGCGGATCTTTGCGCAGAGCAGTCCTGGTAAGGGGGGCTTTTCCACATTCCTAAAATGAAGCCCCAAATGGTAACATTTCAACTGTAGTAATTCCTAGAAAGATCACCAGAAAGTTTGTCAGTATGGAGCTCAGTGTGTCTCGCTGCCATTTGGAAGAAATCATTTCTGATCGTGCTCAAACATTTTAACATAGTGGGGGGGGGGGGGGGTTGTAGTGGTTTGTAGGTGGTTTATTGATTTGGTAAAAATTGTGTTGAATTCCTCCTTTAATGATGACGTTCACAGCTTTGAGCTGTCACTACTGAATCATTTCAAATCATTGATAAATAATAAATTCACTGCTAAATTCCATCTTGTGCACTAAACTGCTAAATAATACGCTCTAATAGATACAAAATCATAATTCATAATTCGTTCCGGAAGCGTGCTTGTATATTAAAACACTCGTATATTAAAGTGAATTTCCCCCATAAGAAATAATGGAAACTGGGACGATTCGTTCCACAACCCAAAAATATTCATATATATTTTTGTATAAAATACATGTATAATGTATAATATATTTACATGTATAAAATATAAAAAATAATAGTATGCTCTAACAGATAATAAATCAATGGATAAATCCAACCCTGTGCACTAAACTACTAAAAGTATGCTCTAATACAAGTACGGTGAAACTTTGAACTGCGAGAATTCATCATTCGTTCCAGGAGCATGCTTGTATATCAAAACACTTGTATATCAAAGTGAATTTCCCTCATAAGAAATAATGGAAACCCCAACATTTGCTCCACAACCCAAAAATATTCATATAAAAATAATACTTAATACAAAAAAAATAAAAATTATATATATATATATATATATATATATATATATATATATATTATAAAAAAATAATAGTATGCTCTAACAGATAATAAATCAATGGATAAATCCAACCCTGTGCACTAAACTACTAAAAGTATGCTCTAATACAAGTACGGTGAAACCTTGAACTGCGAGAATTCATCATTCGTTCCAGAAGCGTGCTTGTATATCAAAACACTCATATATTAAAGTGAATTTCCCTCATAAGAAATAATGGAAACTCGGATGATTCGTTCCACAACCCAAAAATATTCATATAAAAATAATACTTAATGCAAAATATATACATATTATAATACAAAAAAATAATTGTATGCTCTAACAGATAATAAATCAATGAATAAATCCAACCCTGTGCACTAAACTACTAAATAGTATGCTCTAATACTGTAGATACTAAATCCAAGGCTAAATCAGAGCTTTTTTCGAGTGTGAGTAAATGAGCATTATTTGGGACTGAATCTCTGGTACCAGTATGGATATTGATGTATTCCTTTTTACTAGTAACTGTAGTTTCCTAAAGTTAATATAAGTAAGTTTTAAATATGGGTTGGGTCACTCACACACACACACACACACAGACACACACATGGTACACTAAAAGAGAGGAAGAGCTTTGGAAAGTACCTGTGTCACAGTTAGTACTAGCAGTGGGAGTTACTGGACTAATGGAAAAAGGTAACAAACCAAGTCCAGCACCTGAGAAACACACAGGGGCATATTTATAATTTTACACATCGACCATGGGTCATAAACACCGTCTTCCCAGCATGCACTGTGTCAAGCTGGACTGAAATCCCTCAACTCATTCCACGCTTCAAACCATATAGCAGCCAACCCACAGGAAAAACCTGAAACAACCAAACCGCATGCCCTCACACACCCACATGCATGCAGAAACAGAACCTCTGACAACAGTTAATGTGTATAAAATTTAATTTAAAATAAATGTAAAAATCGTGTGAACACAGATAAGGCACATGCCAAAGCGTCTCCTCAAAGGCATTTCTTAGTTCCCCAGGCATGCAGATTCCATACCAAAGCAGCAGGTTTTAGTGGAGCGATTAAAGATCATGCAAACAGCTAATCATGTAAGTTTTGGTTAACATTGCACAGTATAGGTAAAAAAGAAGTGAGCTTTATTAAGTATTTAGAGCTGATTTCCATCCTTAAGGAAAACATACAAATCTAAAATCTCAATTATAGGGCTGCATAAATAATTAGCATTACTCTTCTTTAGTTTGACCAACTAAACACAACTGATAATGACAGTGTTGAGCTCAGCTACAGTTATAGAAACAGATAATTAATAAATAAATAAAAACTCTACTTATAAGTGAATGTTTCAGTTCTCAATTTTATAAAATTCAAATAACAGAACCTGAAACCACAAAACTACAGTACAGTATTGTACAAAAGTCATGAGCCAGCTCTCACTTCTTCATATTTTACTTCCAAACAGCCAAACTTTTGTGTATTTTTAATGTAGGCTTCCTAAAATAATTTTTTGGGCAGTTTCAGAGAATCTTCTTTTGTTTGTTTACCTACACACTGACCTAGGAATCATTCAAGAAGAAAATACATCTAACTTAAGTCCTAACCCAGTGAGAAACAGGTGCAGATGATGACAGGTGATCAGGCTGGTGATTAGTTATACTGCTGATGCTGAATGCTGAGTGGTTGGAACAGACGAGAGGGGAAATGAGGTCGCTGCTGAGGTTGTTACATAAACAACCAACATTTAGTTTGCAGAAAAAAACATTCTTTCCCATTACCTTTTGATTTAATCAGTATGAAGACTATCTTATCTATATATCAACTGTTCCAAGGAAAATATTGCATATTTTGGATGCCTTCCGCATTGTTTTACAGCGCAGAAAGAAACAAAAATCAGGGTATGGAATTAGAGGGTGTGTCCAAACTTTTGATTGATACTGTACATAACAGTATAAGATAAGGGGTGGCTCAAGACATTTTCACAATACTGTGTATTAGCATTTTAATTTCCATTTATACATCAATTTAAATGCTAATCCGTCCTGTCCAGGATCCATCATGTCAACTACATGCTTCAGGATTTACTGCACTCTCCAGGAATGCAATGCATCTGCTCAGAATTCTGACAGCAAAATAAGAAAGAAATTATTTTGTTTTTTATTGTTTATTTATAATTACAGTAATCAGTAACCACAATTTTAATATCTAAGTGTATACATTTTTTATTACGCAGATACTGATTTTTTTTAACTCAGAACCCATCTCATAACAAAGCTAATACACCTGGCAGACGTAAAATATCTCACAACCGAAACATTAACCTTGTTAGTAGAGCTACAGAATTCCTTTTAAATCTCTTCCTACCAAATACCTATGCTGCATAAAAAGATAACATTCTGTAAATGCAATATAATAATAAACTAAATTTATAATAAATCAATAATAATAATAAACTAAAGATGGAGTAAGGAATAGGAATAAAAAGCCAGAAATGGGGACAAGGAAGACTAAAAGCGAGCTTCATTTCCTCCAGGACAGCAGGACTCAGTTTAACCACAAAGCAAAACCAGCAGCCCAAACCAAAAAACCCACCACGGCCACCTCTTTCATCTAAACCCCATCCAGCGACCACTACTAACCACAAGCAGCCACCACCCCACCTGAACACTTACATGTCTTGCAGCAACCATCAACGTAGGTCTGCACCACGCCTCCGTTCTGAAAAGAGATTGTGAGGATTATAAAGATGGGTTTATAAAAATATTCGCTCGCATTATGACTGAAATGTGTCCATGTTTCTGCAGACCTGAATGCACTCTGTGTCGTTGAATGGAGGGCAGACGACTCCGGAGGCAAGAATCACCGCCCCGACCGCTGTCTCGATGCAGTCAAAACGTGTGCAGTTTGACACCCAAGAGCTACCTGCCTAGAATCAGACAGAAATGACCCCCGCCCACACACACACACACACACACACACACATAAGCTTCAGTTATGGTTTATATACTACTGTATCTGTAATACAAAAAATGTGGACCAAACTAAAATTCCAACACATTATTCTAAACTATGGTGTCTCAGAATTCATTACACTTTAAGGCAAAAACAAAACTATAAAGTTAAGAAGAATTGCTAATTAAACAATTAACTCATAATTTACTTATTACTTGACTACTACATAATGGCTTGATTGAAACCCATTATACAGTTGAGCAAAAAAGTATTTAGTCAGAGTTCTCCCACTTAAAAAGATGAGAGAGGCCTGTAATTTTCATCATAAGTATACCTCAACTACAGTATGTGAGAGAAAATAGGGGAAAAAATCCAAAAAATCACATTAATTAATTTTTTATGAATTTTTAATAAATTAATTGGTAAAAACCAAGAATTTGGTCAACTACAAACAAGCATGATTTTTGGCTCTCACAGATCTGTAACTTCTTCTTTAAGAGCCTCCTCTGTCCTCCACTCGTTACCTGTATTAATAACATCTGTTTGAACGCGTTAATCAGTATAAAAGACACCTGTCCACAACCTCAAACAGTCACACTCCAAACTCCACTATGGCCAAGACCCAAAGAGCTGTCAAAGGACACCAGAAACTAAATTGTAGACCTGCACCAGGCTGGGAAGACTGAATCTACATTAGCTAAGCAGCTTGGTGTGAAGAAATCAACTGTGAGAGCAATTATTAGAAAATAAAAGACAAACAAGACCACTGATAATCTCCCTCGATCTGGAGCTCCACGCAAGATCTCACCCAGTGGGGTCAAAATGATGACAAGAACTGTGAGCAAAAAACCCCAGAACTACACAGGGGGACCTAGTGAATGACCTGCAGAGAGCTGGGACCAAAGTAACAAAGGCGACCATCAGTAACACACTGCGCCGCCAGGGATTTAAATCCTGCAGTGCCAGACGTGTCTCCCGGCTTAAGCCAGTACATTTTCAGGCCCGTCTGAAGTTTGCTAGAAATCATCTAGATGTTTCAGAAGAGGATTGGGAGAATGTCATATGGGAGAATGTCAACTTTTTGGTAAAAACTCAACTTGTCGTGTTTGGAGGAGAAAGAATGCTGAGTTGCATCCAAAGAACACCATACCTACTGTGAAGCATGGGGGTGGAAACATTTGGCGCTGTTTTTCTGCAAAGGGACCAGGACGACTGTGTAAAGGAAATAATGAATGGGACCATGTATGGTGAGATTTTGAGTAAAGAACTTTCATCAGCAAGGGCATTGAAGATGAAACGTGGCTGGGTCTTACAGCATGACAATGATCCCAAACACACCGTCTGGGCAACAAAGGAGTGGCTTCATTTCATGGTCCTAGAGTGGCCTAGCCAGTCTCCAGATCTCAACCCCATAGAAAATCTTTGGAGGGAGTTGAAAGTCCGTGTTGCCCAGCGACAGCCTTAAAACATCAACAAGAATGGGCTAAAATCCTAGCAATATCAGTGTATGAAAACCTTGTGTACAGAAAACGATTGACTTCTGTTATTGCCAACAAAGGATATATAACAAAGTATTGAGATGAAATTTTGTTATTGACCAAATACTTATTTTCCACCATAATTTGCAAAAAAATAAAATTCTTTAAAAATCCTACAATGTGATTTTCTGGATTTGTTTTTTCTTATTTTGTCTCATAGTTGAGGTATACCTATGATGAAAATTACAGGCCTCTCTCATCTTTTTAAGTAAGAGAACTTGCACAATTGGTGGCTGACTAAACACTTTTTTGCCCCATTATATGTGTGTATTATACACCGCCTGGCCAAAAGCATCATCATTTAAGATTTTAATTATTGGGCTATCAAGCTAAGAAAACGTTAAAATTACTGGAATTGGATTGAAAACCAATTGGATCTTCAGTTTTCTAGGGAGGATTGTAAAGGAGTAGTTTTTTACAAGGAGCACGAGGAAATCATTTTTATGTATGAATTGGCAACCATATTGTACACTGTAATTAAAGCTAATGACGGCCGGACTAAATATTAGAATGTACGACTTTTTTTTTGGCCAGGCATAATATTTAATTAAAGAGAGTCAGGTGTACCGTAAATACTTCTGTAGTTCCGTTTTCGTTAGTGAATGAGCATGAGACGTTCTTACACGAGCCACAACACACATAGGGGTCAGAGGACGGGACATACACCTGGTGCTTTAGAAACAAACAACAAGACAAGAGGTAAGCAAAGCCATTCACAGCCTTCAGATCCACACAAGTAACACATTATTATGTGTACACAGTATTATATGTTCTTATAAGATATTTGTATAGATATATGTATAAAATATATTGAGAAGGTCCCCCTTTCTGTAATGGGCTTTGTGTCCTGACACCTTTCTATTAGAACCTCCGATGACCCGGTCGCCAGTTCATGTTTTTTTCCTTCTTTGGATCACTGCAGTCCAGCAACATCTCACAAGCGCTGCAGTTGTAGAGTTGCTTTGACCTGAACATCACCCATCACAATTTGGCACTTGCCACAGTAGCTAGAGTTACAGTGTTCCATTACAATGGCGTCTGGAAGTGGGTGGGATATATAGTGGTACCTCGGGGTATAAATTTAAACCAATATTACCAATTTCTAACACTATGATCATATTTTTGCACATAAAAACAATCAAAACATTTTAAAAAATAAAAGATAAAATAAATCAACATTAAACTGAATGCAGCTCCCTTTTCTTCTGGTTACTGTCCTTGCTAATATTCTAGGGAGCGATGGTGCTGTGTCTCCACTAAATCGTGCACAAAATGCAAAACAACCCACAAAAAAACTCAGTAAACTCGCTTCGCTTGTTTTTTCACGGATAAAACTAATTGTGAACAGCTCCCGGAATTCCCGCAACTTGTGATTCGGGTTTATTTGCTTGTATGTCAAAAATGCAGGTGCTGCCGAGGTACTGCTGTATTAGGAAGCAATTTTTTTTGACAAATTTTTCCTTGATGTTGATGAGTTGGAAACAGAAAAAAAAAATTAGCATCATAAAGATTTGAGTGACAAATTGTGTTGGCTGGACAAATGCATCAGAGCAGCTCCAAAACTCCAGCTTTTGTGTCAGGTTCCAGGTCTCTATCAAAAGTGGTCCAAGGAAGGATAAGCAGTGAACTGGCGATAAGGTCATGGGCTCAGGGTCAGCCATGGCTCACATGCAAATGGGGATTGAAGGGGTTGGCGCCGTAAAAAAAAAGAAAAAAAGCTGAAAAGATGCATTAGAACAAAAAAAAAAAAAAGAAAGAAACTGATGTATCAAGGCCATTTCAGCTTTCTATCCTAAATCACAGAGGTTAAGGGATGTTTATGTCATAATTAAAGTATTTTCATTAATCACAGTGGTTTATAGGAGAACTGAAAACCTTACAACAGACTTTCCTCTTTATCATTTTATTTTAAAATGCAGGTAAAAAAAACCCTCTGGTGAACCGTACATTAGGATTATGTAAGACACCTTACACTTACTGTAGGATCATGGCTCAAACTGTTTATATTTAACTTGAAATATTGTCCATAATGTGTGTTGGACTTACAGGTTCACACTTTTCTGAGCAGTTCGAAGTGGTCACGTCCATGGCGTAGAAACCCGTCTCGGGGTCCGTGTGTGTGAGACACTGCACAGTATAACACAGCTCTCCCTCTACGTACTGCACCATGGACTGGCCTGGACTCAGCACAGTCACTCCCTGAAATAAACATACATCTGCCTTCTCTGCACACACACACACACACACACACACACACACACAAGCAGGTGCACACCCACAAGAACATATTTTAAGTACAATGATTGATTAGGAAATATGGCCGCAATCAGTGTATAGTGTGTGTGTGTGTGTGCGTGTGTGTGTGTGTGTGTGTGTGTGTGTGTGTGTGTGTGTGTTTCTTACTACATAAATACAGAGTGCAGCCACAGGTACTGCTGTCATCTGGCTCCTCATCTTGAATTTCTCCCTGACAAAGACATAATACAGTACGAAATTGAAGGTTATTTACACTGTGTTTGATTAAAGTCCGAAGAATAATACAAGTTCTTTCCAGTTTTGTATGTTGTTTAAACTTTAAAATACATTAATTCCAAGATAACTAGAAGATCTAGCATTTAATTTTTTTTATGTTTGTGTTACATGTTGTATACTGTATGTAGGCCAAAACTAAACATTGCAGCGTAGATCTCATTAAATATATGTTTGTGTACAGGGTTTATATGTCCTCTACATCATATAATTAGTAGAAATCATAAAGCATAAAGGACATAGAGATACAGGTGACATGCGGTGAACAGGAACTCACCACAGCACACTGAGGCCGTGCGATACTGTCACACTGACACTCTGGGGGAGAGACGACAGTTAGCGAACTGAATCAGATCAATACATTAGCATGGGTATACACCGTGTCCCAAAGGTTTCCAAAAACAGGGAACATAGCAATTTTTTTCAGAATTTTTTAGACTTGGTTTATACACTAAAGCGAAACATTATGCCTGGTATTGTGTAGGTATTGTAGAGGTTTCTTGGGCAATCCAAAACACGCAAACTTCACGCACATAGACCCAAGCTGGGAATGGAACCAAGAGATGGGAGACTGGGAAAATTGAACCCTCGACCCTGGACATGGTTGAAAATCGCTTTTGACAAAATAAAAATATTATAAAATAATTTTCAAGGCTCTATTGGGAATGTTGCAATAAACTTTATTTAAAAAAAACCCTGTTGAAAAAATTATAAACAAACTCAAAAACATTGGAGGTGTTTCAGAGCGACCGAATAGACATCCACTGACGATGGCACAGACGTTATGTACAGAGTTTTCCGGGATACTTTGTATATGAAGGATTTATGCGAATATGAATATTACCACAGTGGACATCAGGGCAGCAGCTGCCAGGTACAGGCCTCTTGACCAGTGCAGTACCAGTAGCACAGCTAATACTGGGCTCAGGACACAGGTTCATATCACACACTGCAAAAACAAAAGCAACGAGTTTGGAATTTAAGCTTAAAAAAAGAAATAAGATTTAATAGAAGCTTTAAATAGATTAAAAGGTGCTGTAAGGTTGCAATTGCACTATTTAGCATTTAAGCAATTAAGGATCGACATCCTTCCAATATAATCAACTCACAACACCATGTTTAAACTTTGCAGAAAGATAAACTAGTGATCACTTCACAAGTGTAATTAAGTTGTAACTGTAGTCGTGCACAGTATTTTTAGTGAAGTACTAATTAAACCGATAACACCAAAGGTCGAGCAGCTATGTGATAACTACTGTAGCTAAATCAATAATTTAGTCGTTTATTTTCGTTGATTATAAATTATATATGATTTCATCATTCGTTATTACCATCTGATCTTACGTGTGCTTTTATACTGTATGTGTTAAATTACCGCAATGGTAACCGGGACAGCAGTGATGAGTAGTGTTCATATCCACAATCAAAATCTCTCCTGGCAGACACACTGGGATGGGCTCCATGCAGGACTCACACACTGTCAAACACACACACAATATAACAGATATGGCAATGTAATAACTTAAATTATACTATCCTATACTCATACTACAGATCATACTATAATCATACCATTATATAGGATTGAGCAATCAATCGAAAATTAATCACAACCGATATTCGGAACCTCGTATGTTAATTATTATCGTGTCACTTGAATTAAATAGGTTTAACCAAAATCTATAAAATAGTACTCCTGTTAATAATAATGTAGTTCAGGACTGGAGTTTCCTACAGTCTACCTGAGACTCCAAGAACGAACTGGACTTCATTTTAATTTAAACAAATCTCCTGTTATACTGAACTTCCAGCCTCCTAACACACAGTATGATGCAGATCAATCCCTGCTATCCGTTTCCACCCAGATGAGGATGGGTTCCCTGTTGAGTCTGGTTCTTCTCAAGGTTTCTTCCTCATCAGGGACAGTCTCATTATTTTAATTCATACACATTCACATTTCATACAAACTTATGATTGTGTAAAGCTGCTTTGCGACAATGTCAATTGTTAAACGCGCTATACAAATTAAATTGAATTGAATTAAATTTAATTGAATAGTCATCATGGGCCTATTGTTGAAAGTTTAGAAAAGTTCTAAAAAGATCTTCAATCAATCAAGAAATCGAATACACTTTGAATAATTCATAGATAAAATATGTACTTGAAATATGTTACTGATAGTTTTTAATTTTACCTCACTAGGCCTCCCTGACTGCAAAGTATTTGAGAACTCCTTCTAAACATTCTAATACACAGTTTTGCAAATTCCAAAAGTTAATTAGTCCATGATGTGATGAAGCTGAAGGGTTTGAAAATGTTCATTCGAGAAGCACAGAGACATGGTGAGAACTCGATGTTTTAAAACTTACTGTAATACTGTACTCTTTTTTTACCATGTTGTTTCAATTTATGCCAATTGGCTTGTACTGTATATTAATTTCACTTTTTCCTAAAATTATTTTATTTTCCAATTCTCAGTACTTACTTTCCCAATAATTTGTTCGATGAAGGACTCGATTTGCCCAATAATTTGTTCGAATAAAAAAATCTGTCAATCTAGCCGCAGTACCAGTCTAAAGTTTGGACACACCTACCACACCTAAGTCCATTGTCTTTTCTGATTTATTTTTCTTTCTACACTGTAAAATATATACACTGTCATATATAATAATCTTCTTTGAATAATTATCATAGATATTGGGATGTAATTCCTTTTCTGTAAATCCTTCATAACGGCTCTAATCTGAAGTGCAGGTTGTTAATTGGTGATTTCTGAGGCTGGTGACTAAATAAACTTCTTTATTTTGATCTTGTTTCCTGGGAAGGTCTTCATGAGAGCCAGTTCCATCATGGTGCTTGATGGGTTTTGCAAATGCACTCAACATAATACTGTTCTTGTGAGAAATGTTCCAGAACAGCTGACCTTCAAGTCTTAAAATAACAGCTGACTCTTGTTGTTGGTGCTATTTAATTACCAAATGCCATATGTGTTATTTCATAGTTTTGAAAAAAAAAGAAATCCAGTATTTTTCTACAATATAGAAAATCAATCCAAAGTTGTGTCTAAACTTTTGACTGGTACTGTATGTAAGACATCCCATGACCACTAATCACTGAAAGCAGACTCTTCTTACCACATAGATAGTTATAGCAGCAGGCATGCTGCCCTCTGACTTCCACCAAAAACTGGTCCTCTTTGCATTCAGGCATTGGGACACTGGGACAGGACAGGGGGTCACATTCTGTAACAAAATAATGATTTCAGATTTATTATTTATTATTTCATTTATATCTAAATGAGCAAACCACTGTATATTAGAAGTGAATTAATGATGTAACTTCACCGACCACATCGATATTCAGGACAGCAGGAGACGGTGCTATAGCCAGTAACCAGCTTGTTCCCAATCTCACAGGAAGGAATGTCATTCTGGCAAGTGGTCGTGTTACACTCTACACACACACATAACACACATATACACATACTAGTCCTTCTTATAGAGCACAATTGGCATGTATTTTGTTTGTACTGATGTGTGTGCATGTGTACCACAGATCTTTTTCGGGCAGCAAGCGCCCTCCTCCAGCACATCGATGTAGTACTCGCCGTCACGCTCACACAGAGGGACAGGCTCAGGAGGACACTCAGGCTCCACCGGGACAACACTGCCATTCTCCAGGCAGGTGAAGAGACAGCAGCCTCGCAGAGAACCGTTCCACACCTCCCCTGGGGCCCGTGGAGCGCCGTCGTTATCCGTACACACTGACACGCACATGTCGGACACAGAAACACACCAACAATTACAAAGAAAAAAAAAAAAACATATTTGTGAATAACTAATCAGCAGGCACAGATCCATGCCGGCAACACTGCATCTGTATATTATAACAATTATATAATTATACTACAATTATTATAATACATATATGTATACTAATGTATACTACAATTATTATAATACATTATAATGGATGAACAACTCCACGCACATCTACACTACATGTTTACGTTTACACTCTGAACCATTGCACAAAGACAATTTAATAACCTTAGCACAAAGTCACCTTTTCTATGCATATTTGCACACCATTATATTTCTATTTGTACAGTACATTTCTATTTTTAGTTCTATTTTTCCTAGCTAAATTTTATTTTATTTATTTTATTTTTTTATTAAAATTTTCTATCGTATTTCTTTTATTCATATTTATTACTATTATAAGCTTTAATTCTCTTTTTAAGGTCACTGGCGGTCGTGTAAGCATTTCACTACATTTCGTACTGTGTATGACTGTGTATGTGACAAATAAAATTTGAATTTGAATTTGACAATTATACTTACACTAACAATATAGTAATTATATAACATAATTATATTACATAATTACAATACAATTATACTTACATAGTTACAAATACAATTATAATTACATTTTAATCAATATTGATAAATACTGTAAATCAAACTGTGCATTTGGGTTTTACAGATACAGTATGTCAGGTAAAATAATAGTTATCATTACGTTAATAATGTGTAAATTTGACCACAACCGGAATAAGGGACTCTCAAAATAAGTTTTTGTTTGTTTGTTTGTTTGTTTGTTTGTTTTTTGGTCATAAAAACAACAGAAAATAACCATAAAAACATGTGATCATGTATACAGTATCTTTACTATTTCTTCCCCAATGTGACTTTTTTTTATGATTTCCCAATGTGACTTTGATTTTTACATTTATTGCTTAGTCAAGTTTGTATAGTTGGTTAGAATGAAATAAAAATTCAGTTGATTATATTGCCTACAGCATGTTGTGCTGAACAAAAAATATGTTGCACAATCCTGAACCCTATACAGTATATATTATTATATATATATTATTACAAATAAAACTAAAATGCTCTTGGATTTAAGAGCAACATGTCCATGTTCCTTGATGGAGCTGATATATGCATACTGTAAATCCTATACTGGAGTAAAATTAATAATAAATATCATCTATTACAAACAGCCCAGTGTCATGTCTACAGGATAATAATTATGATTCATTTATACATCACTTAACCATTTTACCTAAAAACTAAATCTTTCATTTCTACATTTTGATTACACAAGTGCGCGATTCCTCACCACACTGGTCCTCAGTGACGCAGAACGCCGAGTCGGCTCGGTGCAGGATGGTACCGCTCTTACACACACATTCCTCTCGGATGGACGAACAGGTGCTCTCCTCATAATAATCTCGATTCTGACACGTCATCGTCTTGCACGTGTTCACGCACGGCTTATACTCTTTACCAGGTGGACACTTCAGAGCTGCCACGTACAAACAAACACACAATAAAGAACACAATCCAGAGTTAGTGCATGAGACCTGGTATATCTGTGTGTGTCTGTGTGTGTGTGTGTGTGTGTGTGTGTGTGTGTGTGTGTGTGTGTGTGTGTGTACTGTACATTTTTTGTGCATGTAAAGACTTACGACAGAAGTTGCTTTTCCTCCAGCTGAAGCAGATCTGGTGAGTGTAACAGATGGCTACATAAGCAGCGAGAAAGTCACACTCGTGTTCCTTGTAGTGCAGGTCACCTGCCCAGATTTTGTCACAGAAATGCTCCGGTGAAACCTATAGAAAAATATCATTTACAATTCAACATCCACTTAGAATAAACTAATGTATTCTTGTACAGTAAATCCCTAAAAAAAAAAAGTGAATTTTGATCCGGTGAATGGGTGACCAGAATTAAATTGCGCAGTGCTTGTAGCAAATTTGATAACAGAGCGCAAAATACATGATTGAATTTGGAATAGAAAATGTTTCAGTACTTTTCACATCATTTATGGACATCTGCACTCACCATGGACTCTTCTATTTCATCTCATTTTGAACACTTTTGCTCATTTATGGTCATTACATCTTCACATTCATGCATATTTGCACACTCCACAGACATTTCTTTTTAAATTCTATATCAATTTCCACACATATTTGTACAGCCAAGATTATTGTCTATATTTTGTACAGCTAATCTTTTTTAAATATTTTTTTTATATTTTATATTTTGTTCTTCTATTTTTTTCTGCAAGTAAGTTTTTCTATATTTTATTCTTATTCTAGTCCATATTTCTTATTGATCTTATGTATAAAAGAAGATTATTATTTTTTTTATTGATAATCACGAGCGGTCGTATAAGCCTTTCACTGCATATCGTACTGTGTATGACTGTGTATGTGACTAATAAAATTTTAATTTGAATGCACAATTAAAAAGTACGGTGGCCGTGAAGTGCAAAACAAATTAACAAAACTAAAAACAAAATAAAAAAAAAAAAAAAAAAAATAACAAATTCAAAAACGAAATTAACAAAACGGAAAACAAAATAACTAATATCTGACTGGCCGAGAAGTGCAATACAAAGTAACAAAACGGAAAACAAATTAAAAAACAAATAACAAAACCCAAACCTTTTTTTTTTTTGGGGGGGGGGGGGTATTTTTGTTGTTTTGTAAATTTGTTTTCTGTTTTGTTAATTTGTATTGCACGTCTCAGCCAGTCCGATAAAACCCGGAAAAGGTAGGTATAGTTTGCGAATGAAATGCTTACCGCTGATTGGACGAGACATCTGTCACTCAAGATATACAGGAAGTAGGAACTTGTTTCTTTATCTTTGTTTCTTGTGTGTTCTGCTTCACTTTAAACTATGATGGCCGTGAAGTGCAAAAAAATAAACAAAACTGACTTTAGGGCCACCGTAAGAACGCCATATTTGAAACCACAATAATGTTTGCACATTCATACACACACGAATCTACCGCTACTACAGTACTTCCTGTATATCTTGCCATGTGCGGCGTGTCCACACTGATTGTGGCGTTGCCTGGCAACAATGTGTATAAATGGCCGCACCTTTGCCTATTCAGAACTCCGCGGAGTAGCAGCCTGCGGTTCTGCCCGTTCTGAACCATTTATGCGCGGCTCCACCCCTCGCGGACCCACTTTGTTACACTGTTCTGTCTTTTATGAAAAACTACAGTATATATATTGTTTTTATATAAATATGTAGAATTCTGTGCAGGACCTTGTGGTGACACTTGGAGAACGGGGTCTGGTTGAGCATTTGAAAACACTTGGAGCAGTTTCCCGTAGTGCAGTTGTCTCCCACTCTCCGGAAGTAATCCGTTTCTTCGGATGTGTCCACCATCCAGCTGTGAAGAAACAAAGGGATCTCTTCCACGTCTCGCATCACTGTCCCATTGGGCAGACGTAAGTCGTCTGCTGGGTTACCGTCACAGCAGCCTGAGAGACGAAGCACATGTTAGTCTCAAACACATTCTTTCTGTATGTCAATAACCTGGAATATCCAGCTTAGGAGCTGCCTTACTTTACACAAATTCATTACAAAAATAACTAAAAGTTCACTATATTATGAAAATTTTATGTATTTTTTGGTGCCTCAATCGTATTTATAAATTGAACTAAACAAATAGCCATGAGCCTAGCATTGAATAATTACTGCAGGAATTAATTTATTATTATTATTATTTAACCCTAACTCTACCTGATATACTAGTGAGCAGCTTCTCATTTATTAAACAATCATGTCAGAAGATATCCTTTGATTGTGGCAAAGATGTTACTTTGTTTCAAAAAGGTTACATTATTTTCCTGTATCAAGCAAAGAAAACGACTAAGGAGATTGCTGAAACTTGCTAAAATTGGGTTAAGAACTGTAAAACGCATTTTTAAAACCTGGAAACATAAATAAACCGTCATCTTCGAGGGAAAAAATGTGGTTGAAAAACCATCCTGAATTAGGGTGGCGGAAGATCACTTATACACTTAGTGAAATCAAATCATAAATAGAACAACAGTAGAACTCACGGCTATGTTTAATAGTGAACGTTTACACACACAGAGTGAAGAGAACTCATGGGACTGGGACTAAACAGCAGTGTAGCCTTAAGAAAACCAAAAAAAAAAAGGGCTTTGATTTGCTAGGAAACATGAAGAAATGACTGTGGAGCAATGAAAAAGGTCATATGGTCTGTCCATAAGTCCAGGCTTAGGTTTAGGGTAAAATGATGCTCCCATCATGCATTGTGTCCACTGTACAAGCCTGTGGAGGCAGTGTTATGATCTGGGGTTGCTTCTGTTGGTCAGGTCTAGACTCCGCAATGTTATGTGCTCAAACAGTTTAGTCAGCTGATGACCTGAATGTACTTAATGACCAGGTTTTTCTTCCCTGATGGCTTGGGGATATTCCAAGATAATGATGTCAGGATACATGGGGCTAAAATTGTGAAAAAACGATTCAGGAAGCATTGGACAACATTTTCACACATGGATTGCAGCAGTCCAACTCTCCCATCATCATCACTAAGACCTTGAAGAGAAATTAATGTGACTCTGCATATAAATAAATGCTGTGGCTTTACATGAGCTTATTGGGAAAATGCCACGGCCATAATAAAGACAAAAGACAATTTAACAAAATATTAGAATGTAGCGACTTCTTAGGCCAGGCAGTGTAGTTATGTTAGATAATGGGACATGACCTTCGCTTAGTCTTGCTATGATTATGTTACTTGATAATATTACTCTTATGACACTATTATAATATATTAAATTTTTTAATATTTGATATGGAAGGTTTTTTTTTTTTTTACTTTAAATTACCCTGCTTTATACATTTCTCTCTCAACTGTAAAGTATATCATTGTATCATACAGAAGAAAACTAAAATGTATCTAATAACTTCTGCAACCTTCTTTAATGTGTAATCATTTTAATTATGTCACCTAGAGTGCTAAAAAAGAGACCATACTTTGCTTTTGTTTCCATTTTAGCTAAAAATTATTAGCTCACACACACACACATACTGACCACAGAGGCCCCTGGTGGAGGTGTTATCAGGAGCGCCGTATTGTAGGACCATGATGCCGGTGCTGTGGTACCACTGGATACTGATTCCACCAGGGGTGTGGATGATGTACATGGTCCCTGTGTCGTCGATGTGCAGGTTCAACCTGGTGAACGGCAGCCGAGCTGTGATCTGGTTCACTGATACCTACATCGAATCATGCAAAGATAGCATTACAAACTTAATATTTAGAAATAAAACAAAATAAAAATCACTTGTTGTGGTCTGAGAGTTTATTTCTCCTGAAAGAAACTAACATACACACGGTTGTGTGTTGATTTAGCAGGGTATATTTTCGGCACATACCGTACTGGATGTGGGGAAAAACTATTGGTAAACAATGGAGTAGACAGCGTACAATAGGGCAGACAGTGATTTGAGGATGGTTATATGTTCAGCACGCTAATCTACTGTATGTTAAAAGGCTGTGTACCTTGCGATCAAGGCGACTGATCATGATCCTGTAGGCATGAGTGGTTATGTTCAACTTCTTAAAACACAGCCCAGAGGTTCCACCTGTAGGAGTCTATCAGAGAGATAGAGAGGTTAGAAGATGCAAAAATCAGTCAATAATATTTATATTATAATAGCAGCCGTAAACTTACAGGTCGTCTAATGTAGTTCACACTCTGAAACACAAACGAATAAGAAAAAAAAATCAAGCATTCGTTTTTTTTTATTATTTTTTTTTACATATATTAATACAGACTATTGGGGAGTTTGTGTGTGTTGTTCACCTCACTGGTGGGACATTTCTCGACGTGTCCCACAATATTCTCTCGAGGCAGGTGGACCAGTATATAGGAGCCGTTATCATACAGAGCAACATTGTTCCCATCAAATGTGATCACACGGAGGTCTGAGATTACAGAGCAGCGGCCTGAGAGCACACACACACACACACACACACACACACACACAAACACACACACACATACACAAATATCAGTAACAGAATCTGTTTCAAGAGAACCAAGGACCTTTACTTTATTACTGTAAGTAAAGAAATGTTTTCATGTATACAGTGGTGTGAAAAACTATTTGCCCCCTTTCTGATTTCTTATTCTTTTGCATGTTTGTCACACTTAAATGTTTCTGATCATCAAACACATTTAACTATTAGTCAAAGATAACACAAGTAAACACAAAATGCAGTTTTTAAATGATGGTTTTTATTATTTAGGGAGAAAAAAAATCCAAACTTACATGGCCCTGTGTGAAAAAGTAATTGCCCCCCGAACCTAATAACTGGTTGGGCCACCCTTAGCAGCAATAACTGCAATCAAGTGTTTGCGATAACTTGCAACGAGTCTTTTACAGCGCTCTGGAGGAATTTTGGCCCACTCATCTTTGCAGAATTGTTGTAATTCAGCTTTATTTGAGGGTTTTCTAGCATGAACCGCCTTTTTAAGGTCATGCCACAACATCTCAATAGGATTCAGGTCAGGACTTTGACTAGGCCACTCCAAAGTCTTCATTTTGTTTTTCTTCAGCCATTCAGAGGTGGATTTGCTGGTGTGTTTTGGGTCATTGTCCTGCTGCAGCACCTAAGATCGCTTCAGCTTGAGTTGACGAACAGATGGCCGGACATTCTCCTTCAGGAGTTTTTGGTAGACAGTAGAATTCATGGTTCCATCTATCACAGCAAGCCTTCCAGGTCCTGAAGCAGCAAAACAACCCCAGACCATCACACTACCACCCCCATATTTTACTGTTGGTATGGTGTTCTTTTTCTGAAATGCTGTGTTACTTTTACGCCAGATGTAACGGGACACGCACCTTCCAAAAAGTTAAACTTTTGTCTCGTCGGTCCACAAGGTATTTTCCCAAAAGTCTTGGCAATCATTGAGATGTTTTTTAGCAAAATTGAGACGAGCCTTGATGTTCTTTTTGCTTAAAAGTGGTTTGCGCCTTGGAAATCTGCCATGCAGGCCGTTTTTGCCCAGTCTCTTTCTTATGGTGGAGTCGTGAACACTGACCCTAATTGAGGCAAGTGAGGCCTGCAGTTCTTTAGATGTTGTCCTGGGGTCTTTTGTGGCCTCTCGGATGAGTTGTCTCTGCGCTCTTGGGGTAATTTTGGTCGGCCGGCCACTCCTGGAAAGGTTCACCACTGTTCCATTTTTTTTGCCATTTGTGGATAATGGCTCTCACTGTGGTTCGCTGGAGTCCCAAGGCTTTGGAAATGGCTTTAGAACCTTTACCAGCCTGATAGATCTCAATTACTTTTGTTCTCAATTTTTTCTGAATTTCTTTGGATCTTGGCATAATGTCTAGCTTTTGAGGTGCTTTTGTTCTACTTCTCTGTGTCAGGTAGCTCCTATTTAAGTGATTTTTTGATTGAAACAGGTGTGGCAGTAATCAGGCCTGGGGGTGACTACAGAAATTGAACTTTTAACTGTGATAAACCACAGTTAAGTTATTTTTTAACAAGGGGGGGGCAATTACTTTTTCACACAGGGCCATGTAGATTTGGAGGGTTTTTTTCTCCCTTAATAACATAACCATCATTTAAAAACTGCATTTTGTGTTCAATTATGTTATCTTTGACTAATAGTTAAATGTGTTTGATGATCAGAAACATTTAAGTGTGACAAACATGCAAAAGAATAAGAAATTGTCAGGGGTGGACAGAGGTGGCTGGACGGAAATGAACCCAATAGCAGACACACAGTGATTAAAATGATGGGAAATGATGTTTTTAACCTTTATTTTATAAACTGAGGCTTGGGTAGCAGGCACAGCAGGAGCAGGGGAGAGAAGCAGTGGCTGTGTGTGCTTGGTGACTGGGGAAGCCTTTAGTGACGTGAGAGGAGGCGGGGCTATGACGCGAGGGGATCTCCACAATCCCGGAAGTCGAACGCGGGGAATCCTCTCGGGCTCTTGCAAGCGATCTTTTCTTTTGCTGTCAGTCCGCTTAGCACGTATACGTTGGTGAATGGAGTGCAGTGGCTTGTCTTCTTCGGCGAAAGTGAAGATCGGCGCGCGCCGCGAGTGTCTTTTCTCCGCGAACACGTGAATGCTCGAATGCGGAAGTGCTCGTGAGCAAGGCGAGCAAGATGAAGTGGCGGCTGGAAGAGTCGTCCTTGTCCAGGCAGAGGTCGATATCCGAAAATCCAGCAGCGAGGGTGAACAAATCCAAAACGTGAGTGCAAATCCGAAATCCCGGGAGCATGCGAGGTCATACACATTAATCAGTCCGATAACAGCAGAAGTACCAGGAGGGGCGAAAAACAGGCAGGGTCGATAACAGGCTAGATAACACTGAAAAATGCTTTACAAGATAGACGTGGGGCACACGAGTAAGATACTGCGGCACTGAATGGTTCTCTCAGCGTGCTTAAAAAGCCTAGAGATGATTGCATAATAGGTTTCAGGTGTGCTTGAGTGGCAGGTGACATTGAGAGGGGAAAAACCTGGAGTGGAGTTTAGAGTCTGGAGGTGCTGGGTTGATCTGGCTGGCGTGTGACAGTACCCCCCCTCCTACGGACGCCACCTGGCGTTCTGGCTGGTGCGTTGGGATGTTGTTGGTGGAAATTCTCAATGAGGGATGGATCCAAAATGAATCTTGACGGAATCCAGCTCCTCTCCTCTGGGCCATAGCCCTCCCAATCTACTAGATACTGGAGGCCCCTGCCTCGTCGTCGAGCCTTCAACAGTCTTCGTACGGTGAACGCTTCGCCACCATCGATGACCTGGGGAGGAGGAGCTGGGCGGGTGGGTGGATTTAGCGGGCAGGAGACCAGAGGTTTGATCTGGGAGACGTGAAATGACGGGTTTATCCGACGCATAGTGGAGGGAAGACGGAGTCTGACGGTGCAGGGGTTGATGACTTTACTGATAGTGAATGGGCCGAGAAACCTGGGGGACAGTTTCCGAGAGATGGTCTTGAGGGGGATATGACGGGCAGACAGCATGACCCTTTGGCCTACTCGATAGGGCGGTGCCCTGGACCGATGTCGGTCGGCTTGTTGTTTGAAGGCCGAGACGGTGCGGCGGATCCTTGATCTGGCATTTAGCCAAGTTCTCCGGCATCTATGAATGAAGGCTTGTGCTGAAGGGACCGAGACCTCCTCCTCCTGAGAGGGAAACAGGGGAGGCTGGTACCCGAGAGAGCACTGAAAAGGCGACAGGCCGGTAGCTGACGTGGGCAGAGAATTGTGGGCGTATTCGATCCATGGGAGCATCCGGCTCCAGGACCGGGGCTCCTTGGATATCATACACCGGAGGGCTGTCTCCAGGTCCTGGTTGGCCCGTTCCGTCTGCCCGTTAGTCTGTGGATGATACCCCGAGGATAGACTGGGCGTGGCACCGATTAGTCTACAGAAGGCAGACCAGAACTGTGCTGCAAACTGGGGTCCACGATCCGATACAATGTCCATCGGGAGTCCGTGAAGTCGGAAAACATGAATGATTAGTAGTTCCGCTGTCTCTTTGGCCGTGGGGAGACTAGATAGGGGAACGAAGTGAGCTGACTTGGAGAAACGGTCCACGATAGTGAGGACGCAGGTGTAACCTTCGGACTCGGGAAGCCCGGTAACAAAATCAAGGGCTATGTGGGACCAGGGTCTGTGTGGAATCGGGAGCGGCCTAAGGTGGCCAGCAGGCGGCTTATTGCTGGTCTTGTTTCTTGCGCAGAGGTCACAGGCATTCACGAAGCGACGGATGTCATTTCTCATGGTGGGCCACCAGAAGCGTTGCTGGACAAGGGCTAGAGCAGGCCAGCCTTGAACCATGCCCCCATTCCAGGACACATGGTCGTTCTGCCTCCGGGACGAAGAGCCTGCCTGCTGGTGTCTCTGGGGGAATTGAGGCGTTTGGCTGTCCTTATATATTCCAAGTTCTTGTGGTCCGTCCAGACCAGGAACGGGGCCTCGGTTCCCTCCAGCCAGTGTCTCCACTCCTCTAACGCCAATTTTACAGCCAGCAGCTCCCGATCCCCAATGCCGTAATTCCTTTCGGTGGGCGAGAGACGACGGGAGAAAAAACAGCAGGGGTGCAGCTTGTTGTCCGCGGGAGACCTTTGGGACAGCACCGCCCCTACTCCAGAGTCTGAGGCGTCCACCTCGACCACAAACTGAAGGGCAGGATCAGGTTGTTGGAGAATCGGAGCTGAAGTGAAGCGCATCTTCAGTCCCCGAAATGCCTCAGCTGCTTGTTTCGTCCAGGTAAACGGGCTCTTTACTGAGGTCATGGAGGTGAGTGGCATAGCTACAGAGCTATAGTCTCGGATAAACCGCCTGTAAAAATTGGCGAAGCCCAAGAAACGCTGAAGGTCCTTACGGGTGGTCGGAACGGGCCAGTCGGTAACAGCTTGCAACTTTGCGGGGTCCATCTGGATCTTTGACGGGGCAATGATGAAGCCTAGAAAAGAAACAGTGTTTCGATGAAATTCACATTTTTCAGCCTTCACGAAGAGCTGGTTCTCAAGGAGCCTCTGAAGCACCTGGCGAACATGTCTTGTATGTTCCTCCATGGAGCGGGAGAAGATAAGAATGTCATCAAGATAGACAAAGGCAAATACATTAATAAAGTCCCTAAGGACATCGTTGACCAAGGCTTGGAAGACTGCCGGGGCATTGGCCAACCCGAAAGGCATTACAAGATATTCATAATGACCAGATGAGGTGTTGAAGGCGGTCTTCCACTCATCTCCCTCCCTGATTCTAACGAGGTGATAGGCACTGCGGAGGTCCAGCTTGGTAAAGACCTGGGCCCCCTGCAGAAGGTCAATGGCTGTTGACATCAGGGGTAGGGGATACCGGTTTTTAACGGTAATGTCGTTAAGCCCTCTATAGTCAATACAGGGGCGCAGGGACCCATCTTTTTTGGACACGAAGAAGAAGCCTGCCCCGGCGGGTGATGATGATGGTCGGATGATGCCGGCGGCTAATGATTCTGAGATGTACTTATCCATGGCCTCTCTTTCGTGTTGGGAGAGTGAGTAGAGGCGTCCCCGTGGTGGAGTCGTGCCAGGGAGGAGGTCAATGGCACAGTCGTAGGGTCGGTGTGGTGGTAGAGAAGTCGCCCGGGATTTACTGAAGACCGTTCTGAGATCAGCGTAGTCACTTGGGACTGAGGAGAGGTCAGGAAACTCCTCAGGGGAGATTATTACTGGAGCGGGGCTGAGCGCAGACTTGAGACATGATGCTAGGCAGAGTGGGCTCCACCCAAGGACGGCGTTGTGCTGCCAGTCTATTTGTGGGTTATGGCGGATGAGCCAGGGGCGTCCAAGAACGAGCTGGGCTTGAGCTTTTGGCATGACAAGAAATGATACCTCCTCTGAGTGGTTCCCAGATGTCCTCAGGGTTACTGGGGCGGTCCGCTGGGTAATGGGGGGAAGAAGTGTCCCATCGAGAGCGCGGACTGACAGCGGCAGTGTCAGAGGGACGGTTGGCAAGTGCAGTTCCTCAACTTTTGATGCACTGATTAAATTCTGGTCTGAGCCGGAGTCGACGAGAGCGTGAAGAACATGGGAGCGATGATCCCAAAGGAGCATGACGGGAAGAAGTGAACGGTCCTTAGGCGACTGTCCTTGGCACGCCCCCTCCAGTGTGCCTAGGTTCACTGGGGGGGACTTGCTTTTAATGGGCACTGGAGGCGTAGGTGTCCGAGTTGCCCACAGTAAAGACACGCCCCTGTCTGAACCCGACGTTGTCGCTCCTCCGGTGAGATCCTGGTTCGCCCAATCTGCATGGGTTCGGTCGGAGAGCCGTTGGAGGTGGTTTGAACAGGAGAATTATTGGTCCTGGGCTGGAGTTGGCCAGGGGCGCCTTTGTCGGAGGCGTGCGTCTACTCGCCCTGCCAGATCCATTAGACCATTAATGTCTTCAGGGAGCTGCTGGGAGACTAACTGATCCTTGACAGACTCCAAGAGTCCATTTAAAAAGGTGTCGTACAAGGCCTGGGCGTCCCACTCAGTGGCAGCCGCCAAGGTTCGAAACTCAATGGCATAGTCGTAAGCAGACCTAGAACCCTGGCGAAGCTCCAGCAGTTGCCTAGCGGCCTCCCTTCCTGCGTAAGAACGATCAAAGACCCTCTTCATCTCCTCAGTGAAGGCACTGAAGGTGGCACAGCAAGGGCTGTTAGCATCCCAGACGGCGGTTCCCCACTCACGGGCTCTGTCTGTGAGGAGGGTGATGACATAGGCCACCTTAGAGCGTTCGGTGGGAAAAGTTGAGGGTTGGAGCTCCAGTGACAGAGAACACTGAGACAGGAAGGAACGACAGGTTCCGGGATCGCCATTGTATGGTTGTGGGTTGGGCAGGCGAGGTTCGTGCCGGGTCACGGGTGTTGAAGTAGAAGGAAGGGCAGAACATACCTGTTGAATTTGAGTCGACAGCTGAGACAAGGCCTGGGAGATCTGCTGGAGACTTTGCTGTTGGGAATTGATCAAAAGTCCCTGCTGGGCGACAGTCTGACGCAGTCGGGCATCAGAGCGTGCGCTAGACCTGAGTTGAAGCCTGGCCTGAGAGCTAGGTCTGTGGCGAGAAGCGTCCGCTGGGTCCGTCATGGCCGCAGTAAACTGTCAGGGGCGGACAGAGGTGGCTGGACGGAAATGAACCCAATAGCAGACACACAGTGATTAAAATGATGGGAAATAATGTTTTTAACCTTTATTTTATAAACTGAGGCTTGGGTAGCAGGCACAGCAGGAGCAGGGGAGAGAAGCAGTGGCTGTGTGTGCTTGGTGACTGGGGAAGCCTTTAGTGACGTGAGAGGAGGCGGGGCTATGACGCGAGGGGATCTCCACAATCCCGGAAGTCGAACGCGGGGAATCCTCTCGGGCTCTTGCAAGCGATCTTTTCTTTTGCTGTCAGTCCGCTTAGCACGTATACGTTGGTGAATGGAGTGCAGTGGCTTGTCTTCTTCGGCGAAAGTGAAGATCGGCGCGCGCCGCGAGTGTCTTTTCTCCGCGAACACGTGAATGCTCGAATGCGGAAGTGCTCGTGAGCAAGGCGAGCAAGATGAAGTGGCGGCTGGAAGAGTAGTCCTTGTCCAGGCAGAGGTCGATATCCGAAAATCCAGCAGCGAGGGTAAACAAATCCAAAACGTGAGTGCAAATCCGAAATCCCGGGAGCATGCGAGGTCATACACATTAATCAGTCCGATAACAGCAGAAGTACCAGGAGGGGCGTAGACGAGAGAGAAGTCCGAAAAACAGGCAGGGTCGATAACAGGCTAGATAACACTGAAAAATGCTTTACAAGATAGACGTGGGGCACACGAGTAAGATACTGCGGCACTGAATGGTTCTCTCAGCGTGCTTAAAAAGCCTAGAGATGATTGCATAATAGGTTTCAGGTGTGCTTGAGTGGCAGGTGACATTGAGAGGGGAAAAACCTGGAGTGGAGTTTAGAGTCTGGAGGTGCTGGGTTGATCTGGCTGGCGTGTGACAGAAATCAGGAAGGGGGCAAATAGTTTTTCACACCACTGTATGTTTGTACTTTATTAATAGATACTTCTCACGTTACTTTTATTCCACTATATTACACAACTAATATCTGTACTTTCTACTTCACTACATCTGTGCACGACATTGTGTCACATAACCACAGTGGTGTGTAGCTGTACTGAGTATTGTATGTAATTGTATGATTTGTTTCGACCATAAAAAAGAAAAACGCTTGAGTAAACTGTGAAACTGGGATACGTCTGACTTTATTAAAATATAGGATTTGTGTACTTTGTCCACCACTGTCTCTATCAGAGCTTATCTGTGTAGAATAACATTAATCTTAATATTATATCTTCCGTAAATTAATGTTAATACACAGGATATATACAGGTCTGTATTTATTGGCAAGGTTTATTTGCTACTATTGTTATTTTTTTAATGGCTGAAAAGAGATTTTACTGATCTGTTTTCGCCCTCGGTATAAGAATAGAATAGCAACATAGGACTATCCATTCATTCCTCTATGAACATCTGTAGTCTAATAGGGACCAGTGGTGTCAAAAGTATTCACATTCATTACTTGAGTATAAGTATAGATACTAGGTTTAAAAAGACTTCTTTAGAAGTTGAAGTATCAACTCAAGCTTTTTACTCAAGTAAAAGTGTAAAAGTACTGGTTTCAAAACTACTTAAAGTGTAAAAGTAAAAGTAACGTGAGGGGGAAAAAGCATTAAGGATAAAAGCTTAGGCTGTGCCACGGGCCTATATACTGCACTAACACCTCATAAAAAAAAAAAGAAAAATGTGTTTTTTTGTTGTATTTTTTAACGGCCATAGTGATTTGGGATACTGTATATGGCAATTGAAAATGAATGCATTTTAGTAAAATGCAAATACATTAAAGAACCACATATGTGTACTACTGAGCATTAACATGTTTCATGGAGAAGAAGATATGATAACTAGCTGCCTATAAGTATTTTAATGGTGCAAAAAGTCAAACTTCAGAGGCATATATATATATATCATTCCTGTTACTTTCCTGGTGCTGTTACCTTCCTCGCTGGTGCTTGGTTGTGACATTTCCCTCGAATCTTAAATCTCTATCACGGACATTTTCGTCTACTTATCACAACCTTATTAACCGAAAAATGCTATTTTATTCAAACGTCCTTGCTGGAGTGTGTGAGGTGACGTCATGTGCCGGTGCGATGGATCGCGTACCAACCAATAGGGTGTCGGAATGGTGTGTTTATACTTCTCATCCAACCACAATCAAATTCGCTCCATCTGGATGGGTTTTTTTTTTTTGGTTTGTTTTTTAAATGACAAGCTGAAATAAAATATGAGTAACGGGGCTATTTTTAAAATGTAAGGAGTAGAAAGTACAGATAATTGCGTGAAAATGTAAGGAGTAGAAGTAAAAAGCCGGCTGAAAAATAATTACTCCAGTAAAGTATAGATACCCAAAATTCTACTTAAGTAAGGTAACAAAGTATAGTAACACCAATTAACCTAATCTGTATGTCTTTGGACTGTGGGAGGAAACAAGAGTACTCTGAGGAAACCCAGCAAGCACGAGGAGAACATGCAAACTCCATGCACACAGACCCTGAGGTGGGAATTAAACCCGGTAAGATGCAGCAGCATAAGTAATATGTGTGTATGTTGGACTCTTTCAACTTCTGTTTAACAGCAGATTTTGCCATGTGTCAATTTCGTACAAATGAATGAGTATGAATTCTAATGTCCGAGTAGTGTGTGCGTGTGTATGTGTGTGTGTGTCTTACAGGGACAGCGCCACAGTGGACAGCAGGGGTCTGTGTTGATCTGAATGGCCATGCCCAGCAGGTTACACTGAGGTTGGGTAATGTTGAATTTGCAGTGCAGGGAGGCGTTGTATAGCATCAGCTCCCCATTAAAGCAGATGTACTCACTGCACTCGTCAACTCGGACAGAGAACGGAGGCTAAACAAGGAAGAGAAAAGCACATTGTGATCATATTTCCTGATGACATGGATTCCATGATATGATACACTAGCTGTATGTTTTATTCTACTTGATGAGGTTATGAATCGACCAGTGATGGGATATTCACCAGAATTTTTTTTTTTCTTATTTGAACCTCCTCAATCCCACCCCACAGCTGTAATGTGGTCACACTGGCAGCAGGGCAAGAATGCCTCAAACTACAAGGAGTTATTGGATCTCAGGCATGAGCTTTCACTGCGTTTAATCCTTTTCAGATTTAGAGTTAAGGGTGTGGGTTAACACAAGAGTGATTTGCTGAGAGATCAGAAAATAAAAAACAGACTAAGACCAAGCCAAGGTCTCATTTGCATAGCTGACTGATTATTTAGTTTATACTGTAGCATGATTGAAAAAAACATAACATACAGGCCATAATAAGTGCGTGATTTATTTATTTATTTATTTATATCTTTATTTAATGAAAAATCAAAGTTTGTTCAACAGCACAATCATCATCAACAAACTGTGCTGTTCTTTATGAGTTTTTATTGTTTTTCATTTGGTTTGTGCATGATATGTTATGTTGTTATGTATTATATTTAATGAGTAACTACCATTTTTTTACGCAAATTAATCATATGACCAAGTTTGACCCTAATGGCTTCCCATAATCTTTTTATATTTTTATAATAAGATGACTGCGGACACATCACCAGATGTGCTAAACAGCAATTCTCATAAGAAAAAGCCTCTAGATGGACGTTTGTATAAAGCCACAGTTGTGTGCTTAAGCTACCTTCAAAAGAAACTATTTTTTGCAGTAATAAATTTCACGCAGGGGCATCGCTAGGCCATTTTTAGGGGGGCTTTAGCCCCATCGTTCCCTTTAAATTTCATATGAAAGCGGTGACAGACTTCGGCTCCTTCGGCTCCTCCCCGTCTTTCAGCGCGGTCTTCAATTCGCCATCACAGAGGGAGGATTAAGGCAAGGTGTGTGTTTTTCGATAAATTGTTATATCTGCATCAGTGCAGTCCTTTCTCATAAATACAGTTTACAAAATGTCAGGGATTAATCAGTTAAATCTTCGCTGTGTTCACCCTCATCACACCAGCTGTTTCCTCTAGTGAACATGAAGCCCTTAATACATCATACTCTATCAACCTGTAGTCTACTTTATACAACAATCATGCAGTTGCTGTTTTAATTGGAAAACTTAACTGTCTATATAAAACATTGTACAGTGCATAGGGCATTAACGACCATAGAGTTATGCACATAAATGATTAAAAATAGTGACAGACAGCATTCAGTGCACTCGCTTTAACTGCATAGCAGTGTGATTTACAGAGATAGAAAAATCCTTTTTTTTGTAATAAATATTGTATTGTATTAAATAATGTCCCAAATCGTAAAATACATTTATGAGCCTTAGAGTAGAGTTTTATCACTTTTATTGATTTTGAAAAAGTTACTTTGTTTAATTATATTAAAACAATGTTTTTTTATATTAATTAATTTAAATAAATAGCCTAGTAGCTATAAAATTTAAGCAGTTGAATAGAGAACCTACTGTCTTATTTATGTAGCTAAAACACTAAATTAAACCAGACAACATGATGATCAAAGTTTTAATATTTATATTTAACTGTAGATAAAAGGTTTTTCAAGTCACATGAAAAAAAAGATGTTCTATTCTTATCTGCTGCTCATTTGGACACCTACTCCCATGTGACTTGAAGAACCTTCCATCTCCAGTTCTCTGTTCAGTTCTACAGTTCAGTTCTCTGACCTCTCAGGCACGTTAACACTGGTTTCCCAGCATTGATTGAAGTCATTGCATCAGAAACTATTTTTTACATTTTTTATGTCTGCCAGTTTTCAACAAAAAGCAGCAGTATTGTCAAAAAATTTACAGATGAATGTTTGACATTATCGACTTATTTAACACTAAGCGGCTCACCGTGCAGGGTCCAGTGGGAATCACAAATGCAGGAGATGTGGTTGTTGCGCTGAGTGTTGTGGGAGACGTGGACGAAGCAGTGGACGTCGGCTCCGTGGTCGTTTCTGCAGTCGACGTCAAAATAAATGCCTCCTCGGTTACAGTGGAAACCGGGGTCGTCTCTGTGGTGATGAGCGGGGTCGTTGTTGTAATCGGCTGCGTGGTGGAAGGGGCTGTAGTAGTGGGGATGGTAGTGGTTGTTTCCTCGGTTGTAGTCAGGATCTCTGTAGTGGTGGGTGGTGGTGGGGTAGTAGTAATGGTGGTGGTAGTAGGAGGAAGTGTGGTGGTTGGCTGAGTGGTGGGCGGGGTCGTGGTAACCAACGGGCTTTCCGTGCTTGGTGAAGAAGTTGTAAGGATTTCAGGAGTCGTAATGAAGGTAGACGTTGTAGGGGCTGACGTGGGAGCCGGCGTGGTGCTGGTGGTGCCTTCGGTGGTGGGAAGTGTGGTCGTGGTTGGTGCGGTAGTCGTGGTAGTCGTGGTAGTCGTGGTTGTAGTCACAGTTGTCGGAACTGTCGTGGTAGGAGCCGTGGTGGTTCTGTTCGAACGAGTCACAAACATATAAGGAGTAGGAGTTGGTGGAAGTATTATGCCTGCAGAAAAAAAATAGTAAGTGTCAATCATAAGCTGATAAGAAAAAAACAAATAGTGTTAAAGTGGCAAATGATGGTGGTACTCACAGTCTTCGGGGTACACACACCTCCTTGTGACTTCATCCAGCACCATGGTTTTCGGACAGCGGGGAAAGCATCCTTCCGCCCTGCACACACACACACACACACACACACACACACACACACACACACACACACAGGGTTTCAGTGACACGACTGCAGTACCACTTTACAACAAGTTTTAAGAATAACTTTTAATTTTAATGGATACCTGTAAAGGCATTTTTATACTGTATATACGCAGAGAACAAAGAAAATCCTGGTTTTTATTTAACCGCTGCCACTCGGGACAGTAAGAATCACCTGCATACCTGCATGTGTGGATGTGCAAAACAACAGCATTTATTTTTACTTTTGTCTTCACATTTGAGATTATGGCCCAATCTGCAGGTAACTTGTGCTCTGAAATTGAGAAAAAAAAAAAACCTGTATGCCCCTTTGTAGTGAAACTTCACTCATCTCCATGGAGACGACGCGACTTAACGCTAATGTCTTTGTACCAGATGCCAGCGCACACCTTCAGAGGTCTCTTGGAGTTCAGGTCTTTGGTGGCACGAGTGAGACCTACACAATGTCTGATAAGTTTACTGTATCCAGGTGAGTCTTACTGCCCGTTGTGCTGGTTTACGTACTACAGTATAATGAAATATCAATATTCTCATATTTTGAACCTTACAGAGGCAAGAACTGGCAGCGTGTGGCAAAGGGGTCTCGGCATGTTTTTACACATCCGCTTGCACATGCGTGGTATTTCCACTCGCACATCAGTCGATATGGAATCACAAAGCTGCTCTCTGTAACAAAAGTAGACACAGGCACATGTTTAAGACGTTAACAAAACTGGATTAGGTACAGATGCATAAGATTTGGTAAAATTTAATAGCTTGTTTTTTCATTTTAAATTAAAGTAATATAATATAATATAATATAATATAATATAATATAATATAATATAATATAATATAACTGAAATCCAGGTTTTTTTAGCCAAAAAAAAAAATATTTATTTTATTTTAGCAAAACAGTAAAGACAGAAAAAAATTTGATTTTGGTTCTGATCAAATTTTGGTTCTGATCACATTTTGGTTCTGATCACATTTTGGTTCTGATCACATTTCTCCCATGCTCTTTCAGCACTCATGTCTATGCATACACACAGACAATTAGACTTAGCTTTTTTCATGAATATTCTTTATATTGTTTATGTTAATGTTTTTGTTTTAATAGATTTTAAAGAAACATCCATGTGACTTCCATTAGTCACAGAAACTGAACCGATGAGAATGTTTGAGGTCTACAGTATGAGTGAGTTGATGTATTTATAAAAACTTTCTTACCCTCGATAATAAAACTGCTGCTGGCCTTAAACGTGTATGAGTTGTCGTAGCTCTGTGCACGTGCATGTGTGTGTGTGAGGGTAATGAAGACGCCCTTTTGACTGTGCAGTTCGAAAGAAGATCGCCCGGGTAACCACAAGCCCTGGTGATGAATGAAGGTTGCCTGCCGTCGAAAGTCCTCATCGGGTCTCCAGAGCTCCAGACGCACAACGCGACCGGGTGTGACACACAGGAAGTAGTTTGGCCGCTCAGCAGACTCCAGCGAGACAGTAGGGAGCCCTAAAGTAAAAAAAAAATATATATATGGACTCTAAACGTTTAGCACCCAAAACACTGATGGTTTCCAGTCGTCATTCTAGTGAAAGATGATATAGTGGTGTACCTCTAAGGATTTGTTTCTTAACTGTTATCATACTGTACATGTCATATACCAAATATAAAATTCAATTCAATTTTATTTATATAGCACTTTTAAAAACAGCTTCACAAAGTGAAAAAAAAATATGAAAGTGTGTATAAGTGAGAAAAAAAATGTGTTTAGAAATATATAATATATGATTGCATGTAATAATAATATATTATATATTATTTACTTATACCATTAAACTCCCAGTGTTTTATTTTTCTGTGGCTGTTTAACCATATTAATGACTGACTACTCAAGATGGTTTTCAGTAAAGTGAACCTGAAAGGTGAGTACAGTGGTACCTCGGCACACGAGCGCACCGCCTCACAAATATTTGCCTTAAAAACTGAAATTTTGCAAAAACTTTGCCACTTTGGGATATGAAGCCTTTTCAGCAGACAAGCAAACAAACCAGGGTGAAGTGAACACAGGTTAAGTTGTGTGTACGTCCAAGACCCGTTCAAAACTGGTTTGCGTCAGTGGAAAGCCACGCAAAAAAGGAATTTTTTCCTATTTTTTGTGGGTTTTTTTGCATTTTATGCAAGATTCAGTGTAGACATGCCACCATGGGTCTCAAGAACGGTAGCAGGAAGAAAAGGGAGCCGCTTTCAGTTTGGTTTATAAAGCAGCCAGTGCCAGGAGGAATCACAAATTAATGTTAAGTGAAGTTCAATGTCAATTTATTTCATATTTTAATTAATTTACAAGTCTTTTCTAAATGTTTTGATTGTTTTAATACGTAAAAATATGATTATAGTGTTGGAAACTGGTAATATTGGTAATATTTTGGGGTGGCTGGAAAGGATTATCTAATTATTATTTACATTATCTCCTATAAGAAAGTTTCACAATACGGAATTTCACCTTAAGAACTTGCCTTCCGAGCTGGACCACTGTAGTTAGTAAAATAAGAAATGCAAGTAGATTAAAGTTATTTCCAAAAGTGTAAAACATCAAAATCTACCAAACTCTCTGTCCATACTGTACATGATCTGTACGCACGACGTAGGCCTGAATAACCACCTGGTTCTATAAGCAGTCACTGAGAAGAGTCAAACAGTACATATACTGTATAAACTATAATTCTCTCATTCATTCCTTACTCAAGTTCATTTCCAGGCCTGATGACCACTAAATAAAAATATACATAAATGAATATAAAAGCGTGCTCTTACGTGAAGCTCTGCCTTTGAAAAGTCCACCGGTGATCATGAGGTTGAAGATGGCAATTGGTTGAGCGATAGTCTTTAGCAGAGGAAACACTTCTCCACTACTGACATTCGCTCCAAACACACACGCTGAATTGTTCATCTCAGTGGTGGACAAAGTGAACGGACCCTCACCCAATTCTAAACAAAAAACAAAACAAAACAGATTTAAGGTACATTTTAAGATTGTGGTCGATTCTTGATCATGGTTGAATGGAATGAATTGTGTTTATCAGGTGCAGGATAGCACACACCTTGGTTGTAGTATTCACAGTCATATGCTGTAACATAAACAAAGAAACAATATCAACATAGTGAACAAAACAAAACAAAATGCCCTGTTGTGCGTTGATGATGATGGACAGGCGGAGGTCAGAAGGTCACGCAGAGTGTGTGTGTGTGTGTGTGTGCACTTACGGCAGACAGTGGGAGATCTCCAGTTTACCGTGACCCCGTGTTGGCAGCACTTGTGCGCGTAGGCGGCGATGCTGGTGCACAAACACTCGCAGTCGCCCCCTCGGTTGCAGTTGCAGGTGTCTGTCAGGCAGTTTTTATAAAACCAGGTCACGTCCACCTGGGGGGGGGCGAGGGTTTGTCAGAGATTAGTCACACCGGTGAGCACAGAACAATACAGCAAGGTCAAGATACCAAGTGTCTGCTTAGATTGATTTACATTCCCATTCAGTCCATGACAGTCATCATTATAACCTAGGGATCATGATGCACACTGACAATGCAATATACGGTACAGTAAATATACACCGATCAGCCATAACATTAAAATCACCTTCCTTGTATTGTGTAGGTCCAAAGTAAAGAAAAACAACTTTGTACCATCCACAGGACCTCTGCTATCTGGTGCTAAGGGGTTAAAAACGTGGATCAGACTTGTTATTCCAACACATCCTTATACAGATGCTCATTCAGAGGAATTTGGAGGCCAAGGCAACACCTTCGACTCATTGTCATGTTAGTAAAACCGTTGCAGGTCAAAAAAACATCCACATGAATTACTTTGCACAGAGAGTCACACTATCTTTGTCAGCATGCCTTGTTCCCGTAGTGCATCCTGGAGCCCTTTGTTGCCTGGGTAAGTCACACACACACACACACACACACACACACACCGAGCCATCCACATGATGTAAAAGAAATTGTGATCCATCAAACCCAGGCCACCATCTTCCATTGCTCCGTGATCCAGTTCTGATGTCCATGTGCATATTGTAGGAGCTTTCAGCAGTCGCCTGGGGTCAGCATGTCCATCACTCTGACTGGTCTGTTGCTACGCAACCCCACACAAATCAAGCTGCAGTACATACATGGGTTCTGACACCTTCAGAAATAACTTTTCCAGCAAAGTGTTTTACAGTAGCTCTTCTGTGGGATTGGCCCAGACAGGCTGTCCTGTGCTCCCCATGTGAGTTAATGAGCCTTAGATGGCCGTGACTCTTCCTTGGACTACTGTTGGCTGGTACTAACCACTGCATACCATAAACACTGCAGAAGACCTGCTGTTTTCGAGATGGCCCTTGGTAACATCTCCAGATCTTTATGCTTGCCGATTCTTCCTGTTGACTTGATGTCCCACCTCGTATAGGAATCAATATACCTAAAAGGGATAATTACTTCACGTGTCAGTGCTTTTGATGTTGTGGCTGATCAGTGTACCTATATATTATAAAGCTTTAGAAACTTTAAAATATGTCTGGTGTTCTCATAAAAATTAATGAAAATGAATATAATAAAATAGCATATGTTACAAATAACATTTCTCTTATATAGTTTTAATTTAATATATGAAGTTTTTTTTATTATTATTTTTAAGCATAAACTTTTAAATTTTTAGATTTTAAAATGTTTTATTACAATGAAAGTAAATGCCTTAGCAAACCCTCTCAATCACTCATCTTCCATAACGCTTTATCCCTGTATTCAGGGTCACGGAGACCTGGAGCCTATCCCAGGAGACTTAGGGCACGAGACGGGGTACACCCTGGACAGGGTGCCAATCCATCGCAGGGTGCACACACACACACACACACACACACACACACACACTACGGGCAATTTTAGGAACGGCAATTAGCCCAACTTGCATATCTTTGGACTGTGGGAGGAAACCCACCAAGCACGAGGAGAACATGCAAACTCCATGCACACAGAGACGGGGATCGAGCCTGGCCGGGAATTGAACCCGGACCCTGGAGGTGCAAGGCGACAGTGCTAACCACTAAACCTCCGTGCCGCCCCTTAAAAACTGTTTTAAATTTAATTCAGTACATTAAACTGCTTTTTTCTGCTGTACATAAATATAATAAACACATTACCGTACATCATAGCTCTGGTCTGGCAAATGAAGCTAATCTGTGCATTTCTCCAGCGCCTTATTTTACTTTTTTGATGATACCACACCCCCTGCTGGACATGGGGTAAAATTCTACCAAGCACTTTCACATCACTGGGGAATCTTAACCGTACCTTCACTGCTATCTCCTGGTGCATCATTAAAAGACGTGTAGCTCTGTGTGTGAGTGTGTGTGTGAGTGTGTTTGTACGCCGTGGGTAAGCAATGACCTTTTTTTCCGTAGAGCGCAGAATATGTCAGTAAACTCCCAAAGGAGCGAGGCGCTTACCACATTGTGGCATGAAGCAAATACGTCACTGTAGAGAAGACCGCACTCTCGCTTAGCGTAAGGCTGTCTGCTCAGGTCCGCTTCACATGGTCTGCTCACTATAAAATCACTCTCACACTATGAACAACACATACACACACAAAGTTCAAAGACTTACTCAAATTATTAAAATGTGCCATATACTGTAGTTAACTGTAGTTAAAATCAGCATTCTATAAAATAATAAAATAAGTGGTTAAAACTAAAGAGCTAAAATGAAGGCAGTGATATTATATCTAACCACTAAGGCTAACTTGATACTTCGCTATTTAGCAAATAGTAGTCCGTCTTAGCAGCGGGAGAAAAAGTCACTTCTAGTTTGGGATCCAACTTTAAGTAAGCTGGCAAACTAGCAAGTGAGAATAAATGGCAAAGTTGAATATGAACAATGTACCAGCTTGTTTTTAGTTTATGCTGTTGTGATTCATTGCTTTTAGGTGGAAAAGGTGGATTGTTCTCCGACAATCATCATGCACAAGTTGCCAAATGGTTTTTCGTGGGTTGAGCTCATTGAAGGTCTTCCTGATCTCTCGTCGTCTCCCAGTGATGTTCTTCCACTCTTAAAGCGCACATGCCACTCAAAACACCCCGAAAGACTCATTGCAGCAACGGCGTAAACGTCCCCAATCATGTCAAATGTCTCTGTGGCAGATTTGACCAGTTTTACACAGAACGTCACGTTCGCTCTTTTTTTCTAACTTAAGAAATTGCAGATGTGGTAAGGTGACATGGTCAGATAAGCACAAATTGCACAGCTCCAGATGTACACAGGACGATGTCTTTTGGCACACGGACTAATGAAGGTTGGTGCTCCCTGTGACTGTGTGTGCTGCCATCTGTTGGCCTGTTACGAAGCTGACTAGTATCAAAACTCAAAATACCACCTTGTACAATACATTAATTTATTCATTTTTGTTTAATTTATATACTTCGTTAAGTGGAAATTCTGCACTTAACTGGAATATGACCAATCAGCCATAACATTACAATGCAAAACATTAAGCTCAGTATTATGTAGGTCCCTCTTGTGCCACCAGGTCACCTCTGGCCCCTCTGGGCATGACTCCACAAGATCTCTGGGGACGTTGGTGCCTGTTGGTCTGCATGGATTAGACTTGGTTCTTAGCCACATTCCATGGGTTCTTGATCGAACTAAGATCTGGGGAGTTTGGTGGCCGAATGTATATAAAAAAGTTATTGTTTTTGCATATTTTTCTTATGTTAAGTCACTATGACCTACTTTTATTATCCTGAACTGTCAACCTCCAGCATGTTTACTACTCCACACCACCACCTCCTGCCCTCACTCGTTTTTCTCTTTCTGTCCTGGTATCTCATTAGCGTGAAGCATGCCTGAATGCGCTCGTGTACCTGGCCAAGAGCCCAGCTGTTTCCAAAAGCCTGAGCATTGCTGACCTCCATGTGCCCCGCCGTGGTCATGTCATTCACTGTCACCATGTCAAAGTTTCCACACATGCCACTGAACTGACCCTAAAGACAAAGAAACACACATTATCAGTTTAAAGTCGATGTGGTGCATCTGTCCAGGTGTTTGGTTTAATGAAACAGCTGGAGTATTCTTTACTTAAAACAGTTGAGTTAAACATGCCGAGTGTAACTGCAGGTGAACTGCAATGACAATGAAAACATTCACAAGCATTCTCTTGCCCCTCAACTGACCCCATGTCTCTTTTGAACCCACGTGTGAGTCATAGATAAGTATGAAAAGTAGATGTTTCAGTGGTCTAAGCCAGACACGCCGACTGCACCACTGCTTTCTGCAGGGCAGCTGTCCAGGGTGAGCTCGGTGACGTCAATTGTATTACGATCAGGTTTTAAGTTGAGTTGAGTTTAGTTAAAGTTTAGCCCCCAAAAAATGCAGTATTTATAGATTATACAGAGCATTTAATTTAATATATTTATTTTAAATATAAGAACCTGCTGAAATCATCTGAGCTGAAAATTCAGAAAACTTGAAACAGGTAAAAACATTGTCAATAAATGCGTCTTTTTTTATTATAAAAGCTACTTGATGCATGAGGTAATGTAGGATTACAGCAGGTACAATGGTAAGTGTACAGCTTGGACAGTTTTTAAATTTAACTTATCTTTAGTTTGATTAGCTCGCATCGAATTGATACATATTATATATATAGTATATATATCGTTGAAGCATACTGTATGGCCAAAAGTATATGGACACCTGACCGTCACATCTATAAGCAGTTTTTCCACCAAACTGTTGCCACAAACGTAGAGACACATAATTGTATTGAATGTCTTGTGTCTTGTATGTTGTGGCATTGCAGTGTCCTTCACTATAACTAGTGAGAAGAAAAAGCCCAAACCTGTGCCCGCATGTTAATGTGTACAAAGTGAGGCCCGTTAAGACATGAGAAGAACTTAAGAGCCCTACTTGGGATAAAACCGGTCGCTGAAAGCACAACAGGCCTCCTCACCTGACATCAGAGATCAATTTGAACAACGTTTTAGTGGCTGTATACATGGATTCCTTCAGCCATGCTCTAAAATATTGTAGAAAGCCTTCTATGATGAGTGGAGGATATTAAAATACAGTAAGTCCCCTACATACAAACATTCGAGTTACAAACTTTCAAAGATATCGACATGTGTTCATGCATGTTCAATCATGGAAGTTAGATCACATGACCAGCATACATTGTCACGTGCGTACAGCGTGCCACCTCTGCAAGTGCACTACAAGCCCTGGATGTATGGAAGCAAGTGTAAAAAAACATTGCCGATGAAGCTGGTACTGATAAGGAGTAAAAATAATTGAGAGATTGGAGTGAGGTGAAAAGATGGCAGACATTGCTCGTTCTTTTAACATGAATCGTTTAACCATCTGCGTGATTCTATAGAACACTCAACTTTGATATACTGTGTAAGGACAATTGTGTTAGGTCCTAGACAATGTTTGTTGGACTTACGAACAAACTGGACTTACGAATGAGCTCTTGGAACGGAACTCGTTCGTATGTAGGGGACTTACTGTATCAGTTGTCCGCAAACTCTTGGCCATAATGTGTATTAATCTGAAGTCATACCTGGAAGTAATCTTCCTATTAGCTAACACTGTGTATCTACTGGACATTAAGCCCCAGCTCTAGTTTAAACTGAACTGTTTGTTAAATTTATATGATATTACGCAAAGTTCTAACCTTCCATCGTGGCCCAGCACGGATGTGGATGGTCGTCTTTCGGTCCCACAGCACGGTCAAGTCATAGTTCGGGAAATGGACCACCGTGTAGTAACCCGCTGTCCACAGCTCAAATTCATACCCTCGTCCCACCACAGTGGAGGGGCTCTGAAAGTCCACCACAAACACAATGAACACCACACAAACAGAACAGGTGTACACCGTACCTGAAAACAAACAGCCACAAGAGCGCATTCACACTCAAAAGGATTTATGTACGTGTGTGTGTGTGTGTGGCTGCGGTTACAGACAGATGACTTACAGGCCTGCCTGAGTTATCGGTGAAGTAGATTTTAGTGAGGCCGACATAGATGAGCAGGTTTTTCATGCAGACTATTCCACTCTCGTAGCAGTCTTTATTCTGAGCTGTAATGGAAATCTCTGTATCACCTACACTCTGTTTAACGCAAACGGAAAACACAAAGCAGAATATATTATTGTTAAAAAAAACAGCTCTATAACATACTGTAGATGCAGTTACACTAGTACGGTTAGCATATTAAACTTAATCTGTGTGTGTATGTGTGTGTGTGTGTGTGTGTGTGTGTGTGTGTGTGTGTGTGTGTGTGTGTGTGTGTGTATGGTCTTTTTGTAGCGGCCGAGGGCCCCGTCCCCAGAGTAGATCAATGGGCTCCTGGGAGACTTGCTGACCTTTAACAGACACCAAAGTCCTTTCACTAACCCCTCACAGACAGACAGACAGACAGACAGACACACTCACACACCCACACACACACCCACACACACACACACACACTCAGGGCAGGAGCAGGGTGTGTTCCAGTGTGTAGGCTGATTGGGAACAGATTGCTCTTTGTTAACCGAGGGCTACTGCGAAGTTTGTGTGCTGTGTTCGTGCAGGTTTGACATTCAGCCGGGCTCCATTACAGCGATCCTGCTCTAATTAAAAATCCACTCAGATTTTCCCAAGATTAGAGGCAGAGGGAGCCAATCCTTTCTAGCCATTCTATCCACCCTGACAGCGAGTCGCAAAGGAAAGCTCGCCCGCTCGCTCACTCACACACTCACACACCTTCTTAGCCTCTTTGTTGGTATTAAAAACGTTTTGGCAGGTTTAAAGTCGTGTCATTGTAGATGTGATAAAAACATTCCACTTGTGGAAGCTGGTAAGCTGCTTTCTGCTAATAAATCCGATTTACTCACAAACGGTCAACAATGGGTGACACTTAGGACCTCTTTCCTTAGCTGACACACTTGGGCAGCGTTCAAAATGCCTTGCATAAGTATTCACCCCCTGGAGCTTTTCCACCGATAGGAATTTTTACCCAGGGTGAAAAAGTCAAACCTGGACCTTTAATTGTGCAGAATAACACAACACCGTTATGAGAGTAAAAACGCGCTTTATTTCTCTATATAATCCCCTGCTACACTAATGCACTTGTTTCACTAGTGCTTGGACAGCATCACGTTTTTCATTTCTCCTTTCTTCACATCTGAAACACTGGCCTCCCAGGAACTCCTTTGATGTGTAGTTTTCCCACGGACAGATGCGTCTCTTCTGCAAGTTGGCAACAAGTTATCAGTAGATTTTTAAAGTATCAGACGTGCCACGTGTTCAATGGCTGGGATCGACGACCTTCTTTAAAACGTTTGCATCTTTTAAATATCTTGCTGCAGCTAAGAGTCACATCACTGTACTGTACTGTGCTTGAAGTCACTCCGACATTACAGGAACTCAGCTGGGAGTTGTTGCCACATCCCCTTTATAGTCCTGATCTGGCTCCAAGCCGATTCCACATGTTTGGGCCATTCAAGGAGTTCCTGGGAGGCCAGCGTTTTGGATGTGAAGCAGGAAGTCTGAGGGAGGGAGTTTTTACTCTTATAACTGTGTTTAGTTATTTTGAACAATCAAAAGTCCTGGTTTAACTTGAACAGCCCTTATACTGTATATGATGTAGATCTCTGCAAAAGAATAGTTACTATAGAAACAATAATGTGTGATTTAAATTACAGCTGGAACTACTGTCAGAGACTGTTTAGTTATTCTGCACAATCAAAAGTCCATGTTAACTACACGTTTTTCTTTTTAAACTCATTGATAGACACACTCCTATAAAGCAGTACCTTTATAAGGTAAACTTGGCAATCGCTAACGTAGTCATATTCCAGCCCGTCGAACGTGTAGTAATGACGGTCGCTGTAGACGGTGCACACAGCCGGGCAGGGAAAGTATGTACAGTTAAAGAACCCACGATGACACATGCTGAAAACAAAATCATAACATACATCATTAACAAAAAACGTGGCAATAAAGACAAACAATTAACCAGAAACAAAGACATATAAATACACTGACCAGCGGTAACAAGGAGTGTCCACTGTCTCTCCGGGAAGATACTCCAGACCAAGCCAGGCGCATGGGCAGTTTTCTGGATAATAGCACTCTCCATTGTGACCGACTAACCTGTGCATATCACACACACACACACACACACACACACACTCTTTAAAAAAGTAACTTCTTTACTTAGGCAATCCTATCGTTTAATCAAATCCGTTTCGAGTCAGACAAACAGATAGTAATTACCCTGCTGGACATCCACACCCAGCCACACAGGGAGTCAAGGGAGGACAGGTGAGGTTCAGCATTAGATTCCTACAGGTGAGTTCACAAGCCACGCCCACACCAGAAGGCCCTGCTCCCTGAGGACCTCTGCAGTTGTAGTACACTTTCCCATTTGGACAATCGTCTCTCTCTGGTTCTGAAGAAAGAACGAAAAAAAATGAAGAATAAAGTAAGAAGAGGAGTGTGTGACCATTTAAGACCATATTCCTAAACTGGAATCGAACAGCGATAAGTGTTTATTTAACTTTATTAAGTGTATTGAGTGCAAAAATGAAAAGGTGAAAATTGTATTATTTACCTCTTTCTTCAGGTACACACTCCATGCGAGCATTTCTACACAGGCTTTAAAAAAAAAGACAGAAAGAAAAAAAAATGTATATATTGTGCTCACCCTGGGTAGCATTTTAGCATCAGCAAAACATTTAAACTCGCCACACTGAAGAAAGCTTAAACTCTTAACCTTTAAAACACACTTGACTTTTACTAAAACATTAACCACATGCTATAACACAGGCACTCGAGACAACACTGAAGTACCACTGAAGTACCACTTTTACCCAGCACAATTCAGAAATTTCAACACACACACACACACACACACACACACACACACACACACACACACACACACACTCACCAAGGCCCAGAGGAGCTGAAGGACACTTCTCCTGGCTGGAAGACTGAACCCATGAAGTAACAGTGACACTGAGATCTAAACAAACACACAATCCCAGAGTGACTTTCCAGCTCATACAAAAACCAGCATGTGTCCCTACAAATGTGTGTTTATTCGTCTCACAGCGGTACACAGCGCTGCCGCGCATGATCATAGTACATCTCGTCCATGCAGCCACATCCCTCGGCACAGTCGCCGTCACACACTTCACCACTGCTCACTGACTGGCACGTTCTCCCACAGGACGTGGTGCACGGGTGGTACATCATTCCCCCTAAACAGACCATGCCTTCTCACACACACACACACACACGCACACACACACATCAAATTAATGTCATACCACTTTAATCCTTGGGTTCTTTAACCTGTAATGTTCCACAGTCTGTTATACTGCATAATTTATACACTTTACACACGTCTCTTTTATTTTGATATTATATTCTTTTAATTGATATTCTTATTACCTTATTGTATATATATTCCAATATTACAATTTTAATTTAATTGTTCTCTCCAATTTCTTTTTAGATCATGGGCAGTTGTTTTAGAATTTTACTCCATATTATACTTTGTATGGCTGTGTATGTAACAAATAAAATCTTAATTTAAATTAAATTAGAATATGAGCTTCCCACAGCTGTTATCAATATCATATTAGCCATTCTTTAACTCAGCACGAGCCTAAATCCTGATTAATCCATAAATGGGCAAATAGGCGGCAAATACTTGCATCAGTTACTACAAGTTAGCTGGCTTAGCGTTAGCTTAGCTAAAATACTACGGTGGCTAATGTTAACTTGTATGCTAAAGTTATCTTGCATTTGATTGAACTACGTCAGCAACATTTCTAGTGGTTAAAGTTAAACTACAATGCCACGCTGTTAATTATGTATAATTTTATGGCTTAATATCATTTGAACTGATGAGTTACATAAAGCAATCCCGTCTCGGGGTCTGTTTGTATAGGGTTTGTATGTTTTCCCTGTGCTTGGTGGGTTTCCTCCAGGTGCTCTGGTTTCCTCCCACAGTCCATGGGAGATCAGGACAACTGGCGTTCCCAAATTGTGTGTGTGCTTGTGTGCCCTGCAATGTATTGGCATCTTGTCTAAAGTGTATCCTGACTAAAAACCCACCCCCTCTAGCTATGCAGACCCAACCCTTATTTTATTTTTTTTGTTCCAGGCTGCAATTGTATTTATGTCTGTTGTAAAGTTTGCCATTTTACAGTAACATGGCGCTCAATGGGCATTAACTCGCTTTTGGAGCCAGCTCCCAGTGGACATTTGAGGAACTGCATGTTTTAGCACTTCTATGTTGGCTTATTTTTTATTTTTTTCAAAACAGAAAGTTGCCCCTCGACCATAACTCATATAAAGTTATTTTGGAAGCACAAATGTAATTTATTGATTAATGTATTGATTACATTTAGTTTCAATGTTAATTACATTCCAATCTATTAACTAATTACTACTAAAAGTCCAAATAAATAAATTGCATTTTACATCAAATTCTGATAATCTGCTGAACTCCATCTGGGTGTTAATATCAGACCTTACAACTCAGACTCTAATATCGAATAAACCAAAACAAACATTAATGAAGGCATTATTTCCAGAGGTGGAAAGAGTAATAAAATTGTGTACTCAAGTAAAAGTAAAGTTACCATTATAAAAATCTACTCAAGTAAAAGTAAAAAGGAGCTCATTAAAAATTTACTCAGAGTAAAAGTTATCGAGTTACTTCTTTTAACAGCGAGGGGTGGGATGGGGGATTTTAGTGTTAGCATGATAAAGCCGTAGCCTTTCTTATGCTAGAAATCAAAGTGGTCGCTTAAATATGGCCAGGGGTTCGCTTCATAAGAATTTGATGGCATTTCACTTCCAGCTGTGTCTGCATCACTGGCATCTGTTTTGTTCGTCTCCATCGTTCTTGTGAGTTTAGGCCGTTTCTTCTCCACGTCCATCAATCAATCAGTGCAGTGGTTTCCTACAGTAGGTGCAATTTATTTCCTTACCTGTTGCATTATTATAATTTTTTATTGTTTTTTCATTCATTTATTTTTCCTCTACTTTAAAAGGTAGAAGTACAAAAAAAATCTACTCAATTACAGTAATGCAAGTAAATGTAATTTGTTACTTTCCACCTCTGATTATTTCATACTAATCCTTGTGCACGTATTCATGACCGTAAATGGATTTCACACTGGTGAATGCAGGTCTTTTGATCTACTATTTGATTATATGTATGGTTTTCTAAAAAGTACAGCAAAGTAAATAATTGTGTGTTTGTTTGTTTGTTTGTTTGTTTGTTTGTTTGTTTGAGAAGCTAAGATTATCCTTTGTAAATCTTGTATAAGTTTGTGTAATTGGCTTGTCTGTAATTATGTAGTTCAAGAGCTGAAGAGGTAAATGTTATAAACTAACCGCATTCTGAGACGTGTGCTCTGAAGTAGATGGTGACGTGGTGTTTGGAGCAGATGTAGGCGTAATGGGCGAGAGCAGTGCACAGGCAGCCGTTGCCACAGCGACAGGCTTGATATCGGCACTGCTGGTGGTACACACCAGGACTCACATAGGCGTGGCATGCAGCGAACACATCTCCAGTCAGAACATCGCACAGTGACGCATAGAATCCTACGAGACAACAGGAAACTGACTTAGCAGGGTCTGTCACCTTTCTTATAAAACAACAAGCAAAAACAGACTGTATTTAGACTGCTATCAGATCTCAGTTGTATTACTTAAAGCTGTACTTTTTTAAACCACAGCAAAACTTTAGCAGTGTGCTTCATTGCACTGCTCCAAACTGGATCCAAACTTTTTTGTTTGTTTAACAGTTGAGGATAAACTGTTTTAATGACATCCACAGACGCATCAACATGACTAAACCGGTTCTCTCGAACGTTTAAGGGAATCCGATTTGCATAAAAATAGAGAGCCTAAAACATAACGTAAAACAGCACAATAAATACGATACATGAAAGATTTTCATATATTTATTATATCCTAGTCCAAATATCTCCTGTACAAAATGTAGATTAGTTAAGAAGGCTATGTGCACTATACGACTACATGCACCGACCGTTTTGTTGGTTCATCTCACAGGGGTCGATGACGGGGATATTAACAGGGCTGAGACAAGCTGAAGACACTTTCCACGCGTTGACGTGCAGCTGCGGCGTCCCTTCTATCATACCAGCTGGAGAGCTAGTTAGTGCACAACACAGAACATTTCCTCACTGTATACAGTATATATATACACACACACACACACACACACAAGTCACAACGTTAATGTTGATCATTAAAAAGTGACAAACAGAGAGGCGCTTACAGAAAGTCATCTCTCAGGTTGCCGTTGAGCGTTCCACAGAGTCCGAGGGTGCCGCCTGTCCATGTGCTCTCCAGCTTCAGGTAGATTCGCCCACCATGCCAGTCATAATGCAGCATCAGTCCAAAGGAAGCTCGCAGGCCGACGAAGACCGATGTCAGCCTGCGCACAGACACTACGTCTAACAAACACACATACAGTACAGACGCATGAACAACAACAATCCAAAACAAATATCGGGATGAACATAAAATCTAATCAAAAACGAAAAGTTCCAAGTGTAAACATTTAAAAGCAAATATGACATCAAAGGCATAATACTATTAAAATAAAGTGCACATTCTGTTCTTGAGACAGTGTGCTACAGTGAAGAAAGGAAGGGAATTATCCAATATTAACTATTAAAGAAAAATCTCCATCAAGCCGACATAAAAGGTGATAATCTTACCATCTTTGTAAGGTAGACTGACCACCATGCTGGCCCCAATAATGACCGCTCCTTCTCTGTTGAGGGTCACCTGCCTGCTGACGTCTTCGTCCACCACGAGAGTCACTGAGTGACTGCAGGAATCGTCATGAGACTGGCACAAAGAGCAACATTAAACATTCACTGTATTTAAAACTCGAGATCATTTCTAATTTTGTTTTGACTTTAATAACTGCCCTTCTGTTCTATAGGTAGATACTTTATTCATCCCTATGGGGAAATTCACAAATATAGCTATATATATAGCGCCTTGGGTTGGTGAATTGCATTTTGCTTGCAAAGTTAATTTATTTGCGTTGGCACAGCCATGTATTTCTGGGTGAAAACTTCCAAAGTGCATATTCATCAAAAGGCAAATTGATAAGATATGTGAATGTAAAGCTAATACCATGTAAAAGGAGCAAGTGTCCATAGATCCTGTTTATAAATTATTGTAGTTATGATTTGACATGTTTATCTACTCGCAAATAATCAACGCCTATACTGTACGACTCTTGTTTCGTGAAATGGGTGGACTGGAGCCAATAAGTAATGTTTACACATATGGTTTCCCATTTCAAAATAAAAAAAAATGTCTGCAATGTTCCCACTGGCACCAAAAATATTATGTGTTCTTTATCAACAAATACTGCAAACTTATATAAAAAAAAAAAAAATATATATATATATATATATATATATATATATATATATATATTTTTTTTTTTTTTTTAATAGAAAATAATAAATCAGTCAACTCATTATGCAGTGTTTTTACAGAAATACATCAGAAATAAAATACAGATTATTTAACACAAGAAACAAGAAATCGGCGGTGAAGTAAACCATGAGTGTCACATTGATTTCATCAGTTTAATCAGTCTTGGCCTTTTAGTCAACTATTAAGTGTGGCTTCTGCTTATTTATTTAAATTTATTTATTTATTTATGTATTATATTTTGTATTTTGTATTTTTATTCTATTTATTTAAATTGCACAAACACTACAAACATATATATATATATATATATATATATATATATATATATATATATATATATATAGTGGTGTGTTATAGAACTATGGATTTATATATTTATATACAGTATATTTATAAATCCATGATTCTATAACACACATCTTTCATAATGAATGACCAGTGTGGTGGGTTTAAGTAGAGAAAATCCCAGTTGTTTATTAGCTCATACACACACTTACCTCTCCACATGCTGCGTATTGCACCGTGACCGTAAACTTGGTGTTGCCGCGGCTCTTCGCCAGTACATATTGACATTTGCCCATATGCATGTAGATACGCCCATCAAACGTGGTCACGTGACTATCACCTGTCACTGTACACTCCGCTACAGTTTAAATACACACACACACACACACACACACACACACACACACACACACACACACATACTCAGGCAAAGTATTATATAATGATTGCTCTGGGTGTTAAAAAAAAGTCATTCTGAGACAAAAATACGGGGTTTAACCCACATGGAAAGGAAAAGAAACAAAAATAAATCTTACAAGTGCAGTTGTTTTCAGTGCAGTTCCATACTCCTCCCATGCAAACACTGAAAACATAATGACGGGAACACTTATAAAATCTGTTGTTGTACCAATGCAAAAAATTACAGATTACAGAATGTACATTTTTAAATGTTTTATGATTTTCAACAAAACTATACATTTTTTATTAACTTAGGAGAAATGTAAACATTATTGATGAGATGTTTTTATAATTAACTAGCACTGAACTAAAGCATGTGCTGTGTGAGATGCCTATGGGAGTGTCAGAATGTACCCTGATGCTGCCATTACTCCAATTTTGACAAATGTATTATTAAGTAATGATGTCAAGGTCATGGAGGAACAATATCAGTATATAATTATAAATAAATAAATATATATATACAAAAGTTTCTGTTGTAGAAGGGGATCAAGCGTCAAGCAAAGAAAGCAAAAGAGATTCCTGAAATTACCAGAATTGGTTCACGATATTAAAACCTGGTAAAACAGTGCTAATTAGATAGATAGATGGGTAGATGGATACTTTATTGATCCTGAATAAAATTTCAGGATAAAAATAAGGGGAATAAAGGCATGACTATTAGTGGATAGACTACAGGAAATTGAGATGTGCATGAAGTTATAGCCATGGAAAGTGACAGCAGTGCAAAAGTGAATGGTGCAAGACTCACTCACTCACTCACTCATCATTTATGCCACTTTATCCTGTATTCAGGGTCGTGGGGGACCTGGAGCCTATTCAAGGAGGCTTAGACAAACATACAGTATGCACTCAGTCACACACTCATTTAGACAGTACGGGCAATTTGGGAACGTCAATTAGCCTAATCTGCATATCTTTGGACTGTGGGAGGAAACCGGACTACTCAAAGGAAATCCCACCAAGCACGGGGAGAACATGCAAACTCCATGCACACAGAGACGGGGATTGAACCCAGACCCTGGAGGTGCAAGGCAGCACTAAAGCAGAAAATTAATGCAGATGAGTAGATGAATAAATATGACTGTAAACAATGAGTATGTTATTAGTGACAGGATTTTATTAGTAATTAGTGATAGTGATGTTTTTACTTTATTTTTATTTATTTTTTTGTCTCATGTACATCATTTGTGTAGTTCTCAATTTAACAACTGCAATATTTGGCAAAATTGCGATGGTTGCACCAGTTATGCCGCTTGTTTACATACAGTAAATGATACCTGGTTGTCTTGCTTATCTAGTCCTAATACAACTTGACACTGCAAACATAAGAACTGTAACTACATCTATGGAATCATTCCTCTAATGCAGTTGGGCTATTCGAACAGCAGAGGGCCTAAACTCTCAAGCTCACTGCTTTTAATTTAAATGATGCTGTAAGTGTTCATTACCAGACTGTACAGCCCTGCTCCAGAACATGACCCAAAGGATAAGCAGTGCCATGATACACACACGGACACTGAGACACCGCAATACAAGTTCCATTCTGCAGAATCATACCTGGTGTGAAAATAGAGGGGGGAAAAATGAGAGACACTGAGATATTTCCAGCAACATTTCTCAACCCTGAGATCCAGTTCTGTAGAACTGGTAAATTAAACCACAGTTTCTGAAATGATTTAAATCAGACCACGCAAGATAGGTCACGAATAATATTAGTAGGAGAAAGATGAGGCTTATGTTGCTCTGGAAATCATTAATAATGGTTTAGCTTTGAATTATTTTTCATGTATACATGTAATGAGCTTTATACTATAAGAATAAGGAGTATGGTGTAACACTTACCATCAGGGCAGTAGCATCCATCCAGACAGTGCAGGTTGGTGCCTAGACACTCTTTTTCAAACGTGCAGGTGGGAGGGCAACAACTGATACAGTCTCTATGGACAAAGCTATCTTCACATCCATCTGCTATAACGCATAATGTAATAATATTCATTATAATGAACACATGCTGATCCAAAACTCAAAGATGTAAAAAAGCAAGAACTGATGAATATATCCTCTGTTTCTGCTTTTAATTTAATATTTTTACTGATACAGTACTTGAGCATCCTCCCCATATACTGCCACATCCCAGTACAGTCCTGACCTTGATCCAAGTCATTTCCACATGTTTTGGCTGTTCAAGGAGTTCCTGGGAGGCCAGCCTTTCAGACATTCAGTCCAATGATTGCTTAGGCGTATAGAAAAAACTTTCTACCTTGATGCTGTCCAAGCACTAGTTAATCACTGGGATAAGTGCATTAGTGTATCAGGGGTTCATATAAAGATATAACGGGAGCATTTACTCTCATACACAGTAAATGCGTTCTGTTTTTCTGCACAATTAAAAGTCCTGGTTTGACTTGAACGCCCCTCAAACATCAACACATCAAATGAGCAAAAAAAAAACAACCTTTCATTCATGAAAAAAACTCATATAAATCAAAACAAATATTGCGTGACGATATCAGATTGGTGAACCCATTGCTTACACAGATTCACATCCCTGGATGGACTGCCCTTCACTTATCTGTTTAATGTCTAATAGTAAATGGAATAGTCTAGACTGACCACATGTAGGGAAGCTGTCTCTCCATTCTCGTACTGGATATCCAACATGGGAGCAGGCCCTAGTGTATTCCACAAGCGTTCGGCAAAATGTTTCCTCATTATGTGACCTGAAAAACAAATACTGTACACTTTACAATGTAACAAAACTATATGGTGAATCTTTAGAAATAACAGTATTAAACTTTTTTTTTACTTGCATACACTTCAGGATGAATATTTGGACCTTAAGTGTTTTAGAGAGGTATACAGGTAAATGATAAAACATGCACTAAAATATCATATTTAACATCTGGAATTTGTGGTTCTCTGTCATCTCAGTCAGCGGCTGATTCTGGACCTAATCTCTAAATCTAAAACTGCTCTTCTTCCCATGCACACATACTGTACATACTCGCTCATACTCATTACATCACTCAATTAGTCCTGTAAAAACGTTGGGGTACAAGCCTGCCAGACCACACAGTGCATCGCAGCTTGTTAAAAATGCTCAGGGTCTGTGTGATGATCCCTGTACTCTACCCAAAGCAGCGGCAATGGGCACTCAAGCAACAGAACTGAATCACGTGCATAATTATACATTTACGCATTTGGCAGATGCACTTATCCAGAGTGTCTTACATTTTTATCTCATTATACATCTGAGCAGTTGAGGACCAACAAGGACAACTTGATGGTTGTGGGATTTGAACCTGGGACCTTTCGAACCGTAGTCCAATGCCTTATCCACTGACTATTCCGGAGAGGATCACGAGCAATGAAAGGATGCGGCCTGGTCTGACGAATCACGTTTTTCTGTTACATCATGTGGGTGCTTGTGTGCTGCTTATCTGGGAAAAAGATGGCACCAGGATGCACTATAGGGAGAAATCAAGCCAGCAAAGGCCACGGACATCTAGAAAACTACCTGCTCCATTGCTACCTAATACTGTATATCCTATCGCTTTGAATGCATTCCAGTATTTAACATTTAAATGCACCTTTCGAAGTACCTTTAAACTCTTTATACGTGGAGTACTGTGACACTCAATTGAGCAACGACAAATAAAATTTAAATTATGAAAAAATGATATCATGTTGTTTTGCATGTAATGCTGCATACTATGAAGTGTAAACACATGCAAACGTGCACAGACACGCTGACTGTACTTACACACACAGGTCCGACACACAGCTGGCAACGAATGGATTGGGATCTATATTGTCATGGCAGGAGATAAAAGGAAAGTAAAGCAAAGCACTGCACTTCTCAATGGCATCCTGTGTGAGAGACATAAAACAAAAAGGGTATATAAAAAATAACACACCTGCTAATACAATAAAAATGTCTATATATAAAAAAGCTCATGTGCTAAAAGAAAATTGAAAATACTCTTTAAATGTTCAAATAAAATAAGCTAAGCAGATGTTTACCTACATTTCTAATTACTAATAATTACCATGTCGTTATTGCGCTTTGGGTGGCACAGTGGTGTAGTGGTTAGCACTGTCACCTTGCACCTTCAGGGTCCGAGGTCAAATTCCCGGCCAGGTTCAATTCCCGTCTCTGTGTGCATGGAGTTTGTGTGTTTGGGTACTCCAGTTGTCTCCCACAGTCCAAAGACATGCAGATTAGACTGACTAAATTGCCAGTAGTGTATGAATGAGCATGTGAGTGTGTGTCTACCCTGTCCGGAGTGTACCCCGCCTAGTGCTCTATTCCTGGGATACGCTCCAAGCCCCCGCGACCCTGCATACAGGATAAAGCAGTATAGACGATGAGACAAATTTACAGTTTGAGGGCCTGGTGTATAAGTGTTTGCAATTCGGGGAGGTCATTTAGTCTAATCCGCATGTCTTTTATGTCTTTTTTCTTGACTGTAAGAGGAAACCAAAGTACCCAGAGGAACCCCACCAAGCACAGAGAGAACAAACTCCACACACACACACCCAAGGCATTAATCGAACCCTCGACCATGGAGGTGCGACGCCACGTACCTCCTTGTCATATGCAAGCTTACACTGAATTTGTTTAAAGACCTGACAAATAAAGGAAGTTATAGAAATCACTAATGCATCAGGTGAGACTATGTCCTAGACCTACTGCAGTTAGCTTGCTTCGCTAATCTGATAAAAAGCTAGTGGGAGGTAACATGTAAATCATACATGCGAATTATAATGAATTATAGTTCATTTTTATGATCACATATTGTACAGTAGTTGTATAAGCATTTATATTTTGCTTATACAACTATCATCACACACACATACACTTACATCCATTTCAGACTCAGATGAGCATGGTCCAGGAAAGTCATCATCTATGGCAGGACAGGGCGGTTCATGGGGAAGGTCCACAATCCAGCTGTTCCCAAACTCGGCCACATCTTCAGATTTTATACCTAAAAGTAAAGAAAAAATAGCCTCAGTAAATCTAAGCTCTACTATTGGTAATAAAATAAAAAATCCTTATTTCTTCCTGAAAACCTTTTTGATATAAAGGTTTGGTAGCAAATTGACATAAATCCATTTTTTGCAGTTTTAAGAATGTTTTTCTGATGCATTGTGTGCATGCTTTCTTTGGGGTACAAGGGTGTTAAAATGCACAGATGACAAATGATAAAGTATTTCGTATAAGCATGAATTCTGATATTTGCAGTTTTGCACATTTTTCAAGTTCTTCCACCTGTGTTTTGAGTTAATTTAGGTGATTAGAGACAGTAGATGGATGGATGGATGGATGAATGGATAGATAGATAGATAGATAGATAGATAGATAGATAGATAGATAGATAGATAGATAGATAGATAGATAGATACCAAACTAAATTCCAGATTAATTTAAAGTGGTAATTAAATTAAACTAAAGTAAATGAAATCTCTTTTTCGAAAAAGTGTTAGTTTTTTGACCCAGAGCAACTGATAGCAGAACACTTTCTCCAAATCACTTTAATTCACTCATGGCTTTGCACAGCTTGTAGTTTCGTTTTACTGATCACATGACAGAAAGAAGTGATGCGATTGGCTTTTAAGGAGGTGTCAGGTTTTCCTTAACAATCTGGCAGCTACTGTACCTTTTGTGGCTTATCTAAAACTTGGAGGTTCAAAGCTTGTAAAAAAAATGTTAAATCGCAGTTTTTAAATAAAATGTTTTGTTATATATGACTTTGTGTGCCAGGGAATAAAAATGAGCCAAAATAAAAATAAAAGTTCAAAAATGGTGTTTATTGTGTTTTGCTGTCCAACAGTTGATGTAGAGATTCACTTCCTATCTTAGTGTGTATGATAAACAAATATATTAAATAATTTTGATAAATTCTTGTCCAATTAAAGGATACTGTATTGTTTTTCATTAGTACTAAACACCCACTGCATTGCTAAACACTAAGTCTAACCAGCTACCTGATGTAATTAATCTGAACTGGTCGCTGATAGATATGATAAATGTGTCTCAGACTGTTTGTCTCACCGTGGCTGCTGCTGAAATCATCTGATCCGTCATCATTGTAGTTTCCACACAGGCCACAAGGACGGCCTTTGTGCTCCTCTGTCATTTTGAGGTAGACACCAGAGCTTCCATCCCAGGCTAGAGAGAATCCGAATGTGCTCTTCACCAGGATGTAGTCAGCGAGCCGCTCAATAAAGACGTTATGAACCGTCTGGGGCAAAGTCAGTCTATAGCAACAGAAAAAAAACAGAATATGATAAAACTGCTGCAATGCATCAGCATGTGCATGTCATCACTTTTACATCAAATAAAACATCTTAAAAACAACATTTTGCTAACAACATCTCAGCAAAACAAGTCTTAATAATACATTGTAACAACTTTTAATGATTTCTGTGCATATTCACTTTCCTTTCTTCATTTTTATATATTAATTAATTAATTAATTAATTACGTAAATTATTAATTTACTAATTTCACTAACCTCTGTTCCCCCTTCAGCACCCGGTAGCCTCTAATGTGGATCTCCTCCTCGTTAGGAAAGAAGAGACTGAGAGAACGAGAACAAGAGTACACTGAGCCACGACAGGAACGGCTGTTGTGAACCTGCCATTCAGAGAAACAGAGGGAGAAAGTCAGGTAGAAGAACAGAGAGGCAATCTGAGGACAGAGAGAGAAGTCGAAGCATTGTGAATGATGTCAGTGTAACTAATATAAACAATGTCCAAATGTTTATAAAAAAAAAAAGAAGAAATAAAATGAATGTAAAGTGATTCACTAAACCGCTCTCACTGAGGCTACAATAACAAACCCAGTCAAAAGTGACTTGTTTTATGATGCCAGTCTTCCCCTGTGTTATCCTATAAGAAGAGCTCATCCCCATTCTGTTGCTCTCTGGAGGGGCGTGGCTCAGCAGTAGCGTATTTACATAGACACAGAAACAGTGCGTTTGGAGGACTACATCTACAACTCACCCACACAGTATACCGCGGCTCTGCTGAGTGACAGTCTTTGGCCAATATATATGAACATGTTCCAGGGAAGTAGTAGTACATTCCATCAAATGTCTCAAAATGGTGCTGACCCCATGAACGACAAATCCCGTCCCGGTCCTGCCCGAGGTTGGGAACTGAAACCGATGAACACACAATTCACAGATATTTAATCAAGCTTGGTTAATTAATAATAAATGTCAAACAAACATATATACATTGCATCCTGTAAGCTTAATTATAATTACTCTGGACAAGGTTTGCAGTGCACTTTAATTTATTTTATTTATTTATGGGTTTATGTTTTGGATGCACACAAATGAAGTTTCAAACTTTGTGTGTGTGAGATCAACTTTAAACCATTACATACAAATTAGTATCTCCACATCCCAATACATTGATCTTCTAAATGTTAATGACATTTTATATCATCTCTATATACTTCTACTCTACATAATACCATGCTATATACTGTACCCTAAAACAAGAAGTCACATACTCTAATATTTTGTTCGACTTCGCACAATGCAGTGGCCAGTTCATGTGTGAGAATTATTCCTCATTCTCCTAGACCCACTCACAATATATAACACCCTGGTCATTCAGTACATTCAGGTGGTCAGCTGACTTCATTTTATTGCCACATAACGTTGCTAAGTTTAGACCTAAGCGACTAAAGCAAACCCAGATCATAACACTGTCTCCAGAGGCTTGTACATTGGACACTAAGCATGATGGGAGTCCATGAATTATGAGCTTCCCTTCTTACACTGACACGCCCATCACTCTGGAATAGGATCAGTCCAGACTCATCAGATCACATGACCTTTTTCCATTGTTCCAAGCCCAATCTTTATGCTCCCTAGCAAACTGAAGGTTTTTATTCTTCCTGATTAGTCTCACTGCAAGTGGTTTCCTTAATGACACACAGCTGTTTAGTCCCAATCTGAAATTTCTAATAGTTTTGGCCAGGTAGTTTAATTATTAATTATTATATTACATTGTTTCTATTAATTGCAATGCAAATGCATTGTTCTAGACTTTTAATATGTCCTTTTTTTTACCGTAACGCATTTCAATGATTGATCTACCCCCTTCACAGAACTAGAAACACTTTACATAAAAAAACAAGCACTAATTGGTATAAATTCTATGCTACAAAGAACATTAACTGCAATGATTAATTATACACTGCAGATTTTATATACAGTAGTGCATCTTTAAAACATTTTGTATATTGTCTTTTTTATTGTTGTTGTTTTTTTAGTGCATCTCTTTTATGACTGTACTCTAACCTACGACAGAAAATGCATATTTAAATTATATTACATAATAAAAATGGTGTTTAATTAGAAAATATAGGTCCCACTATATTTCTGTGCAATTAAAAATGTATTTCTTATATTTAACTTATACTATAAATAAAAAAATTAATTAATTATGGATAAATATGTAGAAAAAGAAGTATTTCTCCTAAATAAATAACAATTTTTATTAATTTTACAGTTTTGTTAGTACTCCTTGAACCTACCCCTAGAAGTAAACATTCCCAAAAACCTATTATACCATTTAATTTATATGATTAATTACTATAATCAATTTATTTAATATAATTAAGTCTGTTTTAATATGTTTCTTGTAACATCTCAATAAAATGTGTATTTACTGTATTGATTAAGATCTGTGGTACCTAAAATCCCTCTAAGCAACACATTTCCTGTCTTTATCATGACCTGTTATTGCCCTGGACACACCTGGGTGCTTTATGGTAGGTCTATACCTGGTTAATTTAACATATGTACAGAGGCTCTTTGTCAGCAGCACTTAACTCCAAGCACATTTGTAACCCAATGCCAGCAAATTCACAGAAGAAATGAAGCATACTTGCTGGCCACGGATAAAAGTGCACTGTGTATTTTGTCCGATTAAGTCGTTTATACTGACCTTACTGTTTTACAATTCTGATTCATTTTAAGATAGACTACACTGTAATGTGAGTGCATTAGATCTCATTCATAATGAATGATAATACTACTTTAAGGAACTGCTTGACGAGTTTATTACATGTTCTTGTATTTACTGATTCGTTTATACCATGAAATCTCAAACAAAACTCTTACTCCTTTATTTTTTAGTACATAAAGGCCTTTAACACTGGGATTATCATTTCATTTTCACTAGCTAACTCAGAGCAAGCGTTTAGAAATTTTATCTTACATAATTTTAGCATCTATAGGTTCACTAGTTTTTGACTCAAATTTTAATTTAATGTCACAAAACTCCTGATCTGCAGTTGTGTAGCGTTAAAATCACTATACCATGACCACAATATTTCATCACTACGTACATAAGCAATCAGTTAGCCATACCTGTTGGTCATTTCCCTAGCATATAGTATAATTCATTGTCTTGGAGTTGTGCAGTTGTTCTTGAGTGCAATTCCAACTCTTTTCCGACATTTACATACTTTTCCCATTTATGTCATTTTGATATCCACAGAATCACAACACTTTACTGTACATTTACTTGCTTTTAAGCTGTAAACTGTTTTGAACATCAGTTGTATGGACACTATATGGACTTTATAGATTTTCATAAGTATACATGTTATTTCAGAATGCTCTTGTTGTAGACACGCTGTTAAACAAGCATCTTCAGTCAAAAGTTTGGACACACTTTCTAATTCAGTGTTTTTGTTTAGTGTTTAGTTTTGTTTTTTCTGCATTCTAGAACAATAACTAAAAAAACCATGTAATAACACATGGAATTAGGTAATTAAGTAACAACACAACAACAACAGTCAGTTGTTATTTTAACGGAACAGTTTGTGCAAGAACAGTATTGTCAAATGCATTGAATTAGAAGGTGTGTCCAAACTTTTGACTGGTATTGTAAAGGTAAAAACCGTACCATACTCATGTTTAAAAGAAACACTGCTCTTATGTACACTACCGCTCAAAGGTTTGGGATCACTTTCTAATTCTATGGTTGTTACTGATTTTTTCTACTTTATACAATATAAACACAAAATACACTATAATCACCTTTGAACAGTTGATTTTGAGATGTATCTGCTACTCATGATCTGCAATAATCTGAGATCTGCTCCAATCTGAGGTGCTGGTTGTTAATTAATGATTTCTGAGGCTGGTAACTCTAAATGAACTTCTCTTCTTCAGCAGAGGTCAGTTATGGTCTTACTTTCCTTCATAAGCGCCAGTTTTATCATGATGCTTGATAGGTTTTGCAAATGTACTTGACACAATACTGTTCTTGCAACAACTGTTTCAAAAAGCCTGACCTCTGTTTCTTAAAATAACAACTGACTGTCGTTGTTGTTGTTGTCGGTAAATAATTACCTAATTCCATGTTTTACCTTATATATTTGAAATCTCCAGTATTGTTGTAAAATGTAGAAAATCAATCACTGAACAAAATCAAAGAAATTTGCAAGCGATCCCAAACTTTTAAGCGGTATTGTATATATCTTGCATTTTTGCAATATCCAAAAAAAAAAAAAAAACTGAAATCTAATTCAGAATTTAGTTTGTCTTGCTACATCAGGGACACAGACAGCGTAAAATCATAGTCATCAATAGAGCGTTGCTTTATCATGGATAATCTAACTCACATCATAACCTGTGATTATGTCCAGCTACGTCCATCATGTCTTGGTATTAAAAGTAAGGCAAACATTCACCACATTTAGACAGCACTAGTAGAGAGAGGACCGTCAGAATATTTCAGCTTGATGCAATGCAAGCAGAAATATTTTTAAAGGTGCTTCTGTAGTAATACCATTTCCAGTTTATGAGAAAGATTCACAATGCTGATTGTCTTGGGTCTGGAAGGCCAAGGGTGATAACGCCAAAACAAGAAAGACTAATTCGATGGCGTCATTTAAGAAATCGTACAGAATTCTGCTACTGCTGCTGCTGGTACAGATGGGTTACACGCGATATGTCGCTGGACTATTCAATTACTTTCTGGCCGCAGCTGGACATGCAAGTGGGACGTATCATGAACCAGTGTTGACTCTACGTCGCTGCTAGCGTCGTCTAAATTTCTGGTGCTAATGGACACACAGATTTTTATATAAAATCAGACTTTCTTATTTATTTGACAGAAATTAATTGAAGAAAATCTATATATGCATTGTTTATTTGTCCATAACTATATTTAATATTGTTCAATTCCTGTGCTGTATTTTATAAAACAAACATGTATTGAGGTCTATTGCTCCCCTAAGAAAACACTACAGATAGTACTGTACTGTATATTAATAAGGCATAAATATAGAGTTTACCTGTATAATGTCTAACAAATTTGCAGCAACAAAAGCTAAAAAAAAATTTAAGAGTGCAAGTTAAAAGATGTACTTTTACAATTAAAAGCTTGCTTTTTGAACTAGTTATTACTATGTATGGTATATACTGTGTTAGCTAATAAATTGGCTCCTGTGCAACATCTTACATTAGTATTCTCCGAGCAGCTGTTCTGGACTAACATTAAGTATTTCCTTTGGTTCAATTTTACAAATTATTTTTCTGTAGTTTCTGCATTATATTTTAGGATTGCTTATACAGTAGCAGCAGCAAAGTTTAAATACCTTTTGTTAAACAGATCAATACAGAAATAATGGGGAGTAAAAATAAATAATTAATTAATAAAGTTTTATAATTGTTTTTGACAATCATCTTATTTAAGTCCAGAAGGAAGCAGCACAGAATAACATGCTGTAGGTGTATATTTCTCAGTGATCTATGTTTGACTAAATGGCATAAAACACTATTCAAGCTTATTTTTTAATGCTTCAAAATATTATCACAGTGCCTAGGTTCTCCCGTAGAGGACGTTGTCTAGATAGTGTGTATTTTTGCAGCTTTTGTGCTGTTCTGTTCTGAGGGCAGCATAAGGACAGCTGTCTAAGGTTCCGCATTTGGCTAACATGCAGTATCTAAAGCCACGAACCAGAGTTGAAAACTTGCAACTCTTGCATTTAAGTCTTTTTTTTTAAGCAGTAGAAGCCTTCAGAGTGTAATGTGCAACAGAAAATCTGCTAACACCAAACTATGTCATGACATTTTCTTTTGCCAAGTTTTGATGTATTAGTATCTTGTGATAATGAATAGACTAAAACAGAGACGTGCGGTTGATGTGGAGGATGGAGTTCATTAAAAAAGTACTCTATATGAAGAAGAACTTACTTTAGGTCAATATCAGACTTTAAACATAAGTGATGCATCATGGGTAATCAGTGTTTATTCTTACCATGACAATGCAGATATACCGTATTAGAAAAATACAGCACTGATATAAATTAGGAGATATAAAATCACAAAATTGTAAATTACATTTAATTATTTCATTTTTTTAAATCTTTTTTAAGTTCTTAAATGAGTCATGTTCTCTATTGACCTCTTTAATCCAACTCAGCTGTATTTGTGTAGCACTAATTAATGATTATCACTGTCACTTTGCACCTCCAGGGTCAGGGGGTTAAAACTTGCACTCCACTCTGTGCTTGAGTATGTAAAGTTTGTTCTCCTTGTGCTTGCTTTGTCTCCACCAAAGACACATGGCCTAGGTTGATTGCTGTTACCAAGTTGCCCATAGTGTGCGAGTGTTTGCGTTGAGCCCTACATTGGTTGATACCCCATCCAGGGTGTACCCCACCATGAGCCCGTGTTCCCTGGGGTTAGGCTCCATGCCCCCCTTGACCCTACAACGGATAAGTGGCATGGTTTTGTGTGTATGTGTGTGTGTGTGTGTGTGTGTGTGTGTGTGTGTGTGTGTGTGTTACTCACTAATCTGGCAGCGGTCTCCCAGAGCCTGGAACTGTGCGCAGTCACACTGTCCGCCGTCCTGACACCATCCACCATTAAGACACCCGCAATACTCTACAAATACCAGTCAGAAACACACAAACACATATACACTGAACCACAACACCACTGCAGCTCTTTGACAGGGTGAATATATTTGTAACAGTTTTACTACATTATCTTACAATACTGGTGGTTGTACTGTTGATGTGGGTAAATAAGATAATAATATTTATTCATTTAGCACAGCACTGCGGTAAATATATATATATATATATATATATATATATATATATATATATATATATATATATAAAACATATAAAATAAAATAAAAATAATCACTATTAATAGTCAATAATAGTCACCATTCCAGAGGGGTCAGAGTATTGAAAATGGTTAAGGAAATTTGAAATTACTGGAAATAGTTTAAGAACTGTTTAACACAAAATCAAAATCTGTAAGGACTTGTCTAAACATTCAACTTGGAAAAAAAAAAAAACACTAAGTAAGCCATAGTATGGGGACTAAACAGATGTGTTGCCATAGGACAACCACTTGTTAGTAAAACAAATATGGAAAAAAAGCATTTAAATTTGCTAGGGATCAAAAAGATTAAGTGGCGCGGTGGATTAGTGTCGCCTTCCACTTCCAGGGTCATTACTACTAACCAGGAGTTAATGGAGTTTGCATATTCTCTCTGTGCTTGGTGGGTTTCATCTGGGTACCTCAGTTTCCTCCCACAGTCCAAAGACATGCAGATTAGGTTAATTGGCGTGCCCAAATTGCCTGTAGTGTGTTAATGAGCATGTGAGTGTGTGTGCCCTGTAATAGATTGCCACCCAGTCCAGGGTGTACCCCGCCTCATGCCCTAAGTCTGCTGGTTTAGGCTCCAGGCCCCACAATCCTGTATACAGGATAAAGCAGTCTAGATGATGAGTGAGTGTGTGAGCATAAAGATTGGATTTTGAAACAAAATAAAAAGGTCATGTGGTCTGATGAGTCTAGATTGAGCCTATTACAAAGCGATGGTGCTTCAGGACGCAGTGTTATGATCTGGGGTTGCTTCGCGATGTGGCAATAAAATGAAGTCAGCTGACGACCTGAATGTACTGAATGTCAGGTCCTGGGAGCATGAGGAATCATTTGCACACATGTGTTCACCATCATACTGTGCACTGTAATCAAAGCTAAAGGCAATCAATGAAATCTTGAAGTGTGGGACTTTTTTTTGTCATTAAATAATTATAGAAAGTACATTTAGAGATGACTAAACCATAAGAAGCATAGTATATAATCTCGCTTAGTGTGGCCTATAAAACATCTTCTTTTAAACCTATTCTGAAATTCTTATTTATATTTCCCTTAATAAAATTCGACCTTAATTATATAGAACTTTTAACAGCGGCCCAAGTTACAAAGCAGCTTTTCAGCAATCCGGATATGGCTTTAGATCCCTAATGAGCAAGCCAAAGGTGATGGTGGTAAGAAGTAAAAAACGCCTGAGACAACATAAGGGGGAAAAAACCCAGAGAGGAAGCAGACTCAAAAGGAAAGCCATCTCATCCTCTTCTGAGTGACACCTGATCGTGGGATTAGGAGTTATTACTCCCGCACAACTGTACACTACAAAGCCTAGCAGTGCCAAGTGTGCTGAAAGGATCTTCAGTACGAGCATCACGGTCATTATTAATTTGGGCTTTAGGTGGAGTTGTAATTCACAATCTACTTTAAACCTTTAATTTTAGTTCTGTTTACTAAACCTATGACATAGTGATGATGTCCTTAAACCCTATTCAGACCGGATTAGTTTTCTAATAAAGAGTTCATTACATCCTGTAAGACATTTTGCGCTTCACAAAATACTCATCTTTTGCAATATAAAAAGAAAATGGTGTGAGAGAAGTTGGGTTTTTGGATCACAGTTAAGTCCTGTTTTTTTTAAGGATGTAATGTACTAATGATCAGGTGCAAGCCTTAAACCAATAAATTTTAAACAATATTATATTTCAATTAAAATTTTTGTGCACCAAATTGGTGATTAAATTTTCCAAAGATTGGAAATGTATAGCTCTGAGTGTAAAAGTTAATTCAACATTAATTAACATTTATTTGCTTTTAAATGGCAAAAAAACAGGCAAAATCAGAAAATTCTGGTTCATAGATAACTAAGAAGAATAAATAGCTTTTGCCAGGTCCTTTGATTTGAAGAAGAACGCCGTCTCCTAAGATATGACTAAGGCCCGTAACTCTATGCTCACTAGAGATGCATGGCATCCTCAGTGCCCCAGGCCCAAGCCTGAAGAAATGGGTGGGTAGTGGCAGGAAGTGTATTAATCATAAAACCTGTGCCAACAATGTGTGAATCGAATGATCTGATGTGGTGACCCAGAGAGGGGAAAAAACTCAAGGGAAAAAAAAAAAACACTTTCAGCAACATATGGCTAAAAAGCATGAAGTTGAGTTAACACACTGAAGTTCATCTATATTTCCAAGTGGAATCAATTTGCTGTCAACGCTGTATGCACAGCACATCTTCAGTCAATCTTCAGAGCTTGTGAACGTGTGTTACCTGAGGATGCATCTCGAGATGTATAATTACGCAGGACGCTTCGATGGAGAGCTGAATCAGACAGCACTGCACTGACGGCCTGCGAATGGAAATGACGCACAAAGTCAAGAAACATTCTTTTTTCTGTTTCGAGCTAAACGGATGTCACAGGGTCATTTTCCGATTTGTGGAGTCAGATTAGTAAGACTGAGTCAGTGTTTCCTTAAAATTGTGTGACGGCTACAGACGTTTGGGAGTTGGGCTCTTAGTCCCGTTGCATTTGTGCTAAGTTTACAAAGACAGCTTTGTCAACATTCAGAATAGCTAAGGACTTTGTGTGTGTGTGTGTGTGTGTGTGTGTGTGTGTGTGTGTGTGTGTGTGTGCGTGCGTGCGTGTATATGTGTGTGCGTGGTTTCTCCACTCTCTCCCTAGACATTTTCTCTTAGGTGTACTCACCTCCTCACGGAAGAGATCTCGTTTCTGGCGCAGTGCATTAACTCTCCTTTTAGGAGTAGCACAAAGAGAGCAGTATTAAAAGCACAGTGACGGTGGGAGCGCACCATTAGATCTACTTAAGATGCCACACAGAAACATTAATGAAGGAGCGCGGCGATGCTGAAGAACAAGTCGCATTTCAAGGCTTCATGTTATCACTGACGTTACAGGCATAACTTTTTAATAACTGTGATAAATTCAATTCAGTCATTATGCTTTCTCACACACACCTACAGTCCCATGAGAGCTAATACAGTTCTTATTCCCTAGCTGGAAAAAGAATGGTATGTCCTCAGGAACATCTCAAATTAAGCCTTAAACTTCTTTAACAAAGATTTTCTCTTTGTTTGTTTTCTAGAACTTTCTTTCCCCTGACCTTCACTCAGTTCATGCATCATTTTAAAGCAGTATAGGTAAATTCTGCAAGACAAAACATATAAAACTCCTTTTTTTAATTTTATTTCTTGAATACAAATTTATAAATAAATATTTAAATAAATATTTAAAGAAATACTTACCTATTCAAGTTATTTTCGGTTTTTGATACCTGGCAAAAGAATCCTATTGAACAGGAAAACAAGTCTGAGGGTGAATACAGTTCAGTTTGTTTTTTCATTATTGTTTAAAATAAAATAATAATAAAAAAAAACAAATACACAAGTGAAGAAGTATGAAATTTGCTCGCATTTAAAGCAAAAAAAAAAATTTTTTCAGTAATTCTGAGAACTGTTATTTCAATTTAATCCGCGTTTTACACTTCAATCGGCTTCAAAGATAAATTGTATCTGTGCTAACATGCTAATGAGAATTAACCCCTCCCCTGTAGTGTATAATAATATTAATAATAATAATAATAATGCGTGAGAGTCTGACCTGGAATAAAGACCAGTCTGAGGAGGAAAAGCGTCCAGAGAGAAAACAGCTTCACTTTCCGCTGTTCGTTCATCTCAGGGCAGCGTCCGGATGGAAACAGGTCAAAATTATAAAGCCATTTCCTTCCCCCTTTTTTTTTGTCAGTTTGTTTGTTTGTTTTGTTTTGTTTTGTTTTGTTTGCGGCCAGTTCTGATGGAGCAGGATTAAAGACACGATGTAAATCAGGTTCAGGCGCGGGGATGAGGTTTAATCCTGAGCGGCGCGCCGACAATTCCCATCTTCAGCTAGACTGGAGTCTCTCTCTCTCTCTCTCTCTCTCTCCACCTGTGTGTGGGTCCATCATCATAACCCCAATCACCCTCTCATGGGTGGAGTCTCTCCCTCTACCTGAGTGCAGGTACAGCATCCATCATAACCTCAGTCACCCTCTCATGGGTGGAGTCTCTCTCTCTCTCTCTCTCTCTCTCTACCTGTGTGTGGGTCCATCATCATAACCCCAATCACCCTCTCATGGGTGGAGTCTCTCCCTCTACCTGAGTGCAGGCACATCATCCATCATAACCTCAGTCACCCTCTCCTGGGTGGAGTCTCTCTCTCTCTCTCTCTCTCTTTTTCTACCTGAGTGCAGGTACAGCATCCATAATGGGTGGAGTCCCTACATGGTCCAACATCCATCTTAGCAATCTCAATGACTTTCTGATGGGTGGAGTCTTTCTCTCTCTACCTCAGCGTGGGTACAGCATCCATCATAACCTTAGTCACCCTCTCATGGGTGGAGTCTCTCTCTCTCTCTCTCTCTCTCTTTCTCTACTTGAACACAGAACAGCATCCATCATGGGTGGAGTCCCTACATGGTCCAACATCCATCTTAGCAATCTCAATGACTTCTGATGGGTGGAGTCTTTCTCTCTGCCTGAGCGTGGGTACAACATGCTTTATAATAACTACCATGGGTGAATCTCTCTCTCTCTCTCTCTCTCTCTCTCTCTCTCTCTCTCTACCTGTGTGTAGGCACAGCATCCATCATAACCTCAGTCACCCTCTCATGGGTGGAGTCTTTCTCTCTCTCTTTCTCTTTCTCTCTCTCTCTCTCTCTCTCTCTCTCTCTCTCTACCTGAGTGCAGGTACAGCATCCATCATGGGTGGAGTCCCTACATGGTCCAACATCCATCTTAGCAATCTCAATGACTTCTGATGGGTGGAGTCTTTCTCTCTTTCTGAGTGCAGGTACAGCATCCATCATGGGTGGAGTCCCTATGGTCCAACATCCATCACAGTAATCTCAATCACTTTGTGATAGGTGGAGTCTCTCTCTCTCTCTCTCTCTCTCTCTCTCTCTCTCTACCTGAGCGTGAGTACAGCATCCATTGTAACCTCAGTCACTCTCTCCTGATTGGAGTCTCTCTCTCTTTCTCTACTTGAGCACAGTACAGCATCCATCATGGGTGGAGTCCCTACATGGTCCAACATCCATCTTAGCAATCTTAATGATTTTCTGATGGGTGGAGTCTTTCTCTCTGCTTGAGCGTGGGTACAACATGCATCGTATGTTGTACCCACATGGGTGGAGTCTCTCTCTTTCTCTTTCTCTCTCTCTTTTTTTGGAGAAACATCCATCTTAGTAATCTCAATCACTTTCTGGTGGGTGGAGTCTCTCTCTCTTTACCTCAGCGTGGGTACAGTATCGATCATAACCTTGGGCCCCCTTTCATAAGTGGAGTCTTCACAAAAAATTGGTCCAATATCCATTATAATGACCTCAATCACTCTCTCATTGGTCCTGACATAAGCATGGGTCCAACATCCATCATATTAACCTCAATCACCCTTTGATGGGTGGAGTCTATTTCTCTACCTAAGTGCAACTAGGGCCTCCATCATAACCTCAATTATTCACTTCTGAGAAGAGTTATTCTGTACCTGAGCGTGGGTACAGCATCCATCATAATAAGCTCAATCACCCTCCCATGGGTCGAGTCCCTACATAAGCATGAGTCCAACATCCATCAAAATGACTTTAATCACCTTCTCATAGGTTGAATCTCTACCTAAGAAAAAGTACAGCGTCCATGATAGTAACCCCAATCACCCTCCAATGGGTGGAGTCTCTCTCTCTCTCTCTCTCTCTCTCTCTCTATCTGAGTGAATATATCTGAGCACGTGTACAGCGTCCATTATTATAACCCCAGTCACCCTCTTATGGATGGAGCGTGATTTTCGTCTTAAGCTCAGGTTTAGCATCACTCGCAAAAACCTCTATCACTTCAAACTGTCTAAATGAGCAGAGGTACATTGTCCATTAAAGTAATCTCAGTCACCCGCTCATGCATGAAGCCTCGGCCTGAGCATCGTAATACCAAACCCCTACTATTAAGAATTTAATGTAGTGCTAAAAAAGAAAAGACAAATATAATTAGTACCATGCGAAAATAGTAAATAGCATAATGATCATAATAACAATAATAATAATATATAATAATAATAAATTATTGTTATTATTAGTAGTAGTCGTAGTATAGCAAAAATAATAATAATAATAATAATAATAATAATACATTATCATTAAAATTAGTAAATGCAACAAATGAAAATTAAGTCAATATAAAGAACAGAAGGTAGGGAACAGACATGATTGCACAGAAAAACTTTATCTAAAAAATTATGAATAGAATGTCTATATTGTTTAGTTTCACAACAATTCATGAACAAACGACACATGAATTGGGTCTATTATTAAACACATATAATGATTATTTAGAAAATACCTAAAATATATATATATATATATATATATATATATATATATATATATATAAATATATATATATATATCAACTAGATAAAGCCTACAATCTGACTTGGTAAGGTTTATAATGAATCAGTTGAGATTTTTCCAGGATTGTGTTCTGGGCTTAAACCCTCCACATTTTTTTTGTTTACAGTCAATACTAATGAAAACAGCCCATACTAAAAATATTTGAAATTAAATATATAATTTTTTTAATCTGTATATGTGTTACTGATTGTAGAAATTAAACTCTGACTTTTATCAATTTATTTTGCACAAAACCGCAAAATACAATGCAAAACAACATAGCCAGGGAGGATAAAAGGAGCAGTAAATAACAAATCACAAAAGGCCACCAGTGATGGGGAGATAAAGCCTCCTTTAGGTATCCAGGCTTCCCAGAGCTGTAGGTTTCACCAAAAGGTTTACTTCATGAAGCTTCATCTAAGAGCTCATTGTACTGCCATCTAGTGGACATATTTTGTGTAACAAAAAGTCTCCAACATTGCAAACACCACAACCACAGAAATATGAAGAAGATTCCTTTAAGTATTTCAGTAGTCGCACTATCATTGATGCTATCATGTGAACGTGATTTTTTGTGCATATATTTCTTATGTTCACGAATGTGTACATACTTTAGGCACCCTGTATTTTTGTACAAACTTTGTTGTACATGTTTATTTTATTACTTGATGACCCTGATTTTCCAGTATTAGTATTCCAGAAAAAAGGAAAGCAGCAATAAAATATATTTTAAAGATTTTTAAAGAAAGAAAGAAAATAATCGCTATAATACATTTAAAAGAAAAAAGAAAAAAAACTACATGTAAACATCAGCGAATAGAAGAGAAGCATTTAGAGTAAAACCTACATGAGCCGGCTTTAGATCCCGACCCAGCTGAAGTACCTGGTAGAGCCGTGCACCACACCTGATGATTGAAGGCTGGGCATCTGCCTGTACATCATGACCATGTGGCCTTGTCATTGTATTTGCATATTCCCTCTTCAGTCTCTTGATTGCCTCATTTGCTCTTACATGGCTAAGAAGCTCCAGGGGTTTAAATCTGGGATCCAGTGGTGTTGCACAATTATTGTCTCAGTCGGTTACCTGCCAGTTCCTGAGCACTATCAGTTTTAATATTTGCATGCTCACACTGTACTGTGCAGTGTAGCATCTTCATTAATGGGATAACCTTTGAGCCAGACACTCATTTCTCCTCAGATAGTTCCACTGTGGCTTGATGAAAAGGAGACAGTACTTTTATTGCTTCTTCTGAGCGGAACAAGGTTTGTGCTGAGGGATAATAAGGCCGCTCCAATTACTTCATCCAGGGGCTGTAACATTTACAATGCACTGTTCCATCTTATTTCGGCTTCAGTTATTAATTTATGTTTGGGCGTGCCTGCTGGTCTAGGCTTTTTTTTTTTAAGTAATGAGTAACAATTTTGTATTTATTTGTTTGTTCGTTTGTTTTTCACAACAAATTAAACTAAGAGAATGGGCGATACAGATATAATGTTTAAGATTTAACATTTTGACAGCGTCAATCAGCATCTGCATCAATGGATTTCACCTTGTCCTTTATGACCAATTCTTCTGTCATATTAATTTTTGCCAAATATAAATTATGCCAAGTTTTCAGCAATGTGTGGATTTGTGGAAAATAGACGACACGGTGGTGTAGTGGTTAGTACTGGCGCCTTGCACCTCCAGGGTCTCTGTGTGCATGGAGTTTGCATGTTGTGCTTGGTGGGTTTCCTCAGGGTACTCCGGTTTCCTCCCACGGTCCAAACACCTGCTGATTGGTGTTCCCAAATTGCCCGTAGTGTGTGTAAATACAGGATAAAGCAGTGGATTTGTGAAAAATGCTCCACACCAAGCAAAATGTTGGTCAGTTTGTCATTCATGATCAAATGGGAAGTTACACCAAAGTATGCCTCCAAGCTTTCAGGCATCTACAGAAAGATTGTGTGAGCATATTGCATTAAAAGACATTTCGGTCATGATTACAATGTAGTGTTTTAGTTAGGGACTTACTCAATCTGTGTGGTTAGTTCTAGAGATTTCCATTTTAATGAAGTGCACTGTAATGCCTCAATGTAACTGATGTGTTGTTGCTGTACGTCAGCTCTCTAGGGCATATTATTGTTCACGTTTGCAAAAAAATTAGATGGTACTTGACGGGAAAAAGTAGGACGATGCATGAGACATGTTTTCAGAGTTGTAAAAAAAAAAAAACTATTCACCTGCATTTACTATTAATTCTCTTATGCAAAAGTGATTCTAGTAGTTTATTCTTTTATTTATTCATCCTTTATGCTGCTTATTCTGTACAGGGTCACGGGGGCCTGGAGCCTATCCCAGGAGACGTTGGGCACAAAGTGGGGTACACCCTGGAGAGGGTGCCAATCCATTGCAGCACACACACACACAAACACAACGAGCAGTCTGGGATTGCCAATTAGCCTAATCTGCATGTCTTTGGACTGTGGGAGGAAACCCACCAAGCATGAACTCCTCGAAACAGACCCGAGGTGGGAATTGAGCTCTTATCCTTGCAAGTGCGAGGCCGCAGTGCCCTTCTAGTAATTTATATTGTTTTGAAAATCCACTGTGCAAAGAACTACCATGTCTATATTTTTGGATCTATTTAAATAAATGAAATGTTTTGCTGTATATAAACTCACTCTTTCAAATATATCTTTACATGTTATATATTGGTGGACCTGAAACCATCCAGAAAGATTTTGCAGTAATTAGGCATCGCAGAATGTTAAGAATATTGCTCATGTTATGAATATACTTGCTTAATGTAAACAAACCTTGGCACCAATAGATATTTATTAGAAAGCTAAATTGAATATTTTACCAGGATAAGTTTATATTTTTACAGATGAAATAACAGCGCTGAAGTGGTAAGACATTAATTCATCTTTATCCGATGGACTTTTTCGATTTCTCAAGTGTGATTTACTCTCTGATTACTGATCATTGGCTGATGATGAGAGAAGTACAACTTAGCGTAAGCAAGGCATAGATACTCAACCTTACAAAAGTTTAATTCTTAGTATTAATAAGTTAGACAGAGAGTTCTGCCGTGCCGAAAGACAGAGGGACATGTACAGTACGTGGGCTTCAACCTGAAGTAATATCACTGATTACATTAAATCTGATCAGCTTATTTTTAACCTCTTAACTCTTTTCCTGTCAGCAACAGGTACTAACACTAATGAAGTTATTGATTTAATAATCAAAAGTTTGTGCACAGAATTTCTGTACCATGACAACAGAGTTTTTTTTTTTTTTTTTTTTACAAAATATGCCAGAAAACACAAGGAAAGAGACAGAAAAAGAGCCTAATTCTTGTTTATTTATTTATCATTAAAGTAAATGCATAACTGGAAAAAAAAAATACAAAACAGGGCAAAGAAAATCTTTCTCTGAGACTTTTTTCAGTCACGTGATTCGTTTTGCGATTGGTCACGTGACATCCAGGGAGTAGGCACGTGCCGGAGTCACGGAACGTCACTGCGGGCCATTGATTATGACGTCACTGGGGAAAATGGCTGCGCGCTATATGCTGGGACGTGTTTGTGCACTGCCGCGGGTTTTCCCTGCGAAACTTCTCTCTCCCGCGCGGCTCTCGGCGAGCGCGTGCTTCCACAGGGAGCTGTCACTCACTCCTCGCTTCTGTACAGGTATATCAGCTCGCGTTAGTCTGAGTTACTCAGTGTGTCGCTGTGCGGGGAAACTTACAGGACAGCAGATTATCAACAACAATAACCACACTGGCCTTGTTCTAGGGAGCTTAACTCGGACACACCAAGGGCTGACTGGTTTAGTCGCCTGCATCACTGCTGCTGGACCTGTTAGGGGGTTATTTTAGCCAGAACAGGAAGTGTAGGAGTTAATAAAGGTCAGGAAGGTTGACCTACAGTCCTGTGCAAAAGTCTTAGCCTCTGTGTTATCTTTAGTACCAATTGTGTTGTGTAATGGTGTTGTAAAAGTATTTAACACTGCCAAACACTGCTTATAAAATTGATAAATAAATAAAATGACAGAAGAAAGCAGCATATTACATGACAGAATAGTTTTGAGACAGAAATAAACAAAACAAATGAATGCAAATTTAATAATCATTAGTTTAATAATCAGGCAATATAATGCAAACTATACAATATACAGGTGGTACCGCTGAATACAAACTTAATCTTTTCCGAAGGTGAGTTCTTAAGGCGAAAGTTCTGTTTTCCGAAACACATTTTCTCATAGGAGGCAATGTACATCCAGATAATCCGTACCAGCATCCCAAAAAATATGACTAATTTCCCGCATTATAGTTTTATTTTTGCATATAAAAACCATCATAACCTTTAGAAAAGACATTTTAGTAAAGTAAGACGTGAAATAAATTGACATTAAACCTCACTTAACCTTAATTTACGATTCCTCTTGGCACCGGCTGCTTTAAAAACGAAATTTAAATGAAATTAAATCTAAGTAAAAAATTCAAATTTTGTCACATACACAGTCATACACAGTACGATATGCATTGAAATGCTTATACGACCGCTCGTGACCTTAAAAAAATAAAAGCTTATCGATAACAAATACAATAAAAAAAAAGAAATACAATAGAAAAATAAATGTAACTTTATTTTTAGGATAAAAATAAAAATATTTTGTACAAATAAAGACATTCTGTACAATATAGAAAAAAAAAAGAAATTTAGAAATTGAAATTAAATAAGAAAAATGATTGGGGGATGTGCAAATATGCATGAAAAGTGTCTTATTAAAGTGACTTGTGTGCAATGATCCAGAAGTAAAAATATAAATGTGTATGTGTGCATGAATGTGTCAATAAATGTCCAGGATGTGTGCAAAGAGACAGTGTCATGAGTGTGGATGTTTAAAAAAAATTGAACGCAGCTCTCTTTTTTTCTTTTGCTAATATTCTTGGGACCCATGATGCTATCTTCAATAAATCTTGCCGAACCCTTTCTTTGCTTGGCTTTTCACCGACTCAAACAAGATTTGACCAGCTTCCAGACGTACAGTACGTGCAACCTTGCTTTGTTCGTCCGCTCGTATGCTGAAGCAAATTCCTAGATAAATTTCACCTTTTAAGGTGTAAGTTCATGAGGCAGGCCGTTATTATGCTAAGGAACCACTGTAAAATAATATATGCATGACATTAATACTAGAACAAACGTAAATCGTAAAATACTTGGACTAACATTTAGAAAGCTTTTTGCATGCCTTTTATTCTAATTCTTTTGTAATGATTTTGCCTGACAAAAAATAACTTTGATATTAAGAGGGAACATGTAGAGAAGCTGGAGTGTGTGGAATGCTGGAAAAAGCAGACGAGGACTTTGAGACACAGAGCAAGACAATATAAGATCAGGGACGGAAGCATTCAATCGAGTCTCAGTCGTGTCTTAATCTGCTTTTATCCGGCATTTCCACACACTCTACATGTTCCCTTTTAAAACTAAAATGGCTCTAAGCCATTATTTGGAATCCAAGTTGCATCAGCACCACCTATAGATCTCACTCTCCATTAACCTCCCGGTCCTTTAAATCCGAATTTCCATCCAGTCTTCCTTAATCAAAAATACAGTAAATGCTTCCTTCCCTGATCAGTGACTCAGCTTCTAACACGGCCTTCTACTCTCTTTAGTTCCTTGCACAGTGCTGTAAGTAAAACAGCTGTTAGGTTTTATTGAGTGTGCTGGAGAATGATTTCTTTTTTTTAACTGGTCTGTCATGTAATATGTTGTTTTTATTCTCCTGTCATTATATTTATTTATTCATTTTTAAATTATGTTTGAGAAGTTTTTCTCAAATTTAAGAAGCTTTTAGCTTTGTGACATGGCACGTGATCCTGTGCTCATAAAGGGGTGGAGATGGTCGGCCACAATCCTCAGGTAGGCAGTGCTAAGCTGGTACCCAAAGTGGGCCAGGAATATATATTCCCACACCGTTACACCACCACCACACAAGGCCGGATGAATCCATGCTTTCATGTTGTTAAAACAACAACAAACATGAAACAAATTCTGAAAAGTAGGTTTTCGCATACTTTTGGCAATATAGTTTAGCATAGTATGTCATCCAAATTCCTAAAAATAGTCTTGTGTTTGCTGAATATTATGAGAAGGACTGAGCTGTGGAAACCTTATTTGTCTATATTTGAAAAAGTGAAATAAAGTGAAAACACTAAGTTGGTGAATCTATGTTGAAAGCTAACCCTAGTCCTGGTTCTGTGTGTGAATCCACAGCACTGAAGTTCACAGACAAACACGAATGGGTGCGAGTGGAACATGGCATTGGCACTGTGGGCATCAGTGACTTCGCTCAGGTGAGTAGACTTGTCAGTCTTCAAAGGCTTTTGGTGTAACTTTTTAAAATATACAATTTATATATAAAACATTTTTTACCTGAAGTGATTTTTATATAGAAATCAGGTTTGATTAGTATTTCTGCAGTAACCTAAGCACTGTGGCCCCACGCCTCCAGGGTCCGGGGTTCGATTCCCGCCTCTGGTCTGTTTGCGTGGAGTTTGCATGTTCTCCCCGTGCTTGGTGGGTTTCCTCCAGGTTCTCCGGTTTCCTCCCCCAGTCCAAAGACATGCAGATTAAGATTATCATTGTTTCATAGTGTGTGTGTGTGTGTGTGTGCGTGTGTGTGTGTGTGCGTGCTTTGTGGCCCCTGGTGATTGGAACTTCTATAGAGAATGAGTGAATGAATAAGTAAAGTGACAGAGTGAGATGTGCCTAAAGCTGTGACTTTATCCTGTTGTGCTCGGTCATTTTCAGAAGTAACCTTTTAAGTTTAGATCCAGTTGGCCATATAAATGGCACAGTATCATCTGCATATAAGATTATATGCAGATGATAAAGACGTGAAATCTTTAACAGTGATACAGCATGCACAGAGACAAGTACTGAGTGTCTTCAGGTTGTTCTGCCTTCTGTTCTCTTCCTCCAGGAGGCTTTGGGTGACGTGGTCTACTGCGGTCTTCCTGATGTTGGCACAAAACTCTCCTCATCAGGTAAAACTGATCTGTGATCAGCTGTTAGTCTTTGGATGCAGTTCTTGATGCATTAATGTATAGATTTGTTTTTTCATTCATTAAATTCTTTATTATTTTCTTTATGTTATGAATGATTTCAAATTCTGCTGTAAGTGATTTCTATTGTAAAGTGGTTGTGCATCCGTGTATGTGTTTATGTGTAGATGAGTTCGGCACTCTGGAAAGCGTGAAGGCAGCGAGCGAGCTGTTCTCTCCTTTAACAGGGGAGGTGACTGAGATTAACCACGCTCTTGCTGATAATCCCGGACTGGTCAATAAGTCTTGCTACAAAGATGGTGAGAGTCTTCGTTCCTGAGCTTCCTTAAGACATGGGTATTTAACACAAATAAGACCACATGGTGGCTGTGGAGTGGACGAGAATGTTGACGAGCACAAGGCTGGAGATCATTATGTCAGGCTGATTGGGCTAAAATGGCAGACTTGACATGTTAACAGGAGGGTGATGCTTGAAATCCAGCATCCAGCACGGGCCAGGGGTAGCTCAGTGGTTGAGGCATTGGACTACGGTTTGGAAGATCCCAGGTTCAAACCCCACAACCACCAAGTTGCCACTGTTGGGCCCTTGGGCAAGGCCCAAGCCTCAACTGCTCAGATGTGTAATGAAGTAAAAATGTAAGTCGCTCTGGATAAGAGCATCTGCCAAATGCCTAAATGTAAATCATTGTTCTTCCATTGTTAACCATGGTGACCTGCAAAGAAACGCGTGCAGCCATCATTATGTTGCATAAAAATGGCTTCACAGGCAAGGATATTGTGGCTACTAAGATTGCACCTAAATCAACAATTTATAGGATCATCAAGAACTTAAAGGAAAGAGGTTCAATTCTTGTTAAGAAGGCTTCACCAAGCCAAGAAAGTCCAGCAAGCGCCAGGATCGTCTCCTAAAGAGGATTCAGCTGCGGGATCGGAGTGCCACCAGTGCAGAGCTTGCTCAGGAGTGGCAGCAGGCAGGTGTGAGCGCATCTGCACGCACAGTGATGCGAAGACTATTGGAAGATGGCCTGGTGTCAAGAAGGGCAGCAAAGAAGCCACTTCTCTCCAAAAAAAAACCATCAGGGACAGATTGATCTTCTGCAGAAAGTATGGTGAATGGACTGCTGAGGACTGGGGCGATGAAGCCTCTTTCCGATTGTATGAGGGATCTGGAAATAGGCTTGTCTGGGGAAGAAAAGGTGAGGGCTACCATCAGTCCTGTGTCATGCCAACAGTAAAGCATCCTGAGACTATTAATGTGTGGGGTTGCTTCTCATCCAAGGGAGTGGGCTCACTCACAATTTTGCCCAAAACACAGTCATGAATAAAGAATGGTACCAAAACACCCTCCAACAGCAACTTCTTCCAACAATCCAACAACAGTTTGGTGAAGAACAATGCATTTTCCAGCCTGATGGAGCACCAAAAGAGATAACTAAGTGGCTCGAGGACCAAAACGTTGAAATTTTGGGTCCATGGCCTGGAAACTCCCCAGATCTTAATCCCATTGAGAACTTGTGATCAATCTTCAAGAGGCGAGTGGACAAACAAAAACCCACTAATTCTGACAAACTCCTAAAAGTGATTATGAAAGGATGGGTTGACACTGCAAGTACTGACCCTTTGCATAAATGTCATGTAATTGTAGATAAAAGCCTTTGAAACGTATAAAGTGCTTGTAATTATATTTTAGTACATCACAGAAACAACTGAAACAAAGATCTAAAAGCAGTTTAGCAGCAAACTTTGTGAAAACTAATATTTGTGTCATCCTCAAAACTTTTGGCCACGACTGTACACTTACCACTACTCCTGTAACATACTCAGAATAATTTAATGGTATTTAAATATCAGTTGCAGCATTTAATTTGTGTGTGTGTTTTCCCCAGGCTGGCTGATAAAAATGACAGTATCAGTACCAGAGGAGCTGGACGCTCTAATGGATGAAGCAGCGTACAGGAGATACATCAAATCTATGGAGGAGGAGTAATGATCCAGTCCCAACCTCATGTTCATGGATTTGACATGTTCATGTTCTCCTGTGGGTGAAAACGCAAGACTGTGGACTGCCTAATTCTTTATTACTGATTTGTCTGATTAAAGTCTGCTCTTTAGTTTCCATATATAGAAATCTAGATAGATTCCAGGCAACGAAGCTGCTAAAACGACCCACTGTGTGATCAAGAGGTACAGTAACAAATCATTCAGTGCGCTCTCTCTGCATTCCGGCCTAAAGCTAATCGCGCGATGCCGGTTCAGTCTGTGTGCGGAGGTGTGTGAGGCAGAACCTGCATGCTGACTTGATATCCGTTTGGTTTCGGTGACCAGCTTATGATCTGTTCCTTCCTTGTTTTTTGTTTAGAGTCAGCAGCTGAGAGGTGAAGATTACTAACCCGTATTAAATAAACGACTAAATTTCTCAATCTTGTGTCCTGATATATTTTCTGTGTAAGATCTGATTTTAAAATAAGCATTTACTAAAGGTATATTTGATAAATATATAACTACATATTTTTGCTACAAGTTAATTATAAATGTTTTAAAACAAATTTGCTGCCTAATCAGCTCTAGAGTTCCTTTGTGTTTTTTGGTGTGGGTGGTGGAATAGGGAAAAAGAACAATCCTACCTTTTATTGAAATAAATGTATTTAATGACGAGCAAATTCATCATCAAGAAATAATTATTTTCGACAAGTAGCGCATAAGATGAGCTACTTCACTAAGAGGTGGAATTTTACCCATCTTCTACCGTTTACCATGTAATCTTCACAAAGGGTGCCAATAATAACAAGAATAACAGTCAAGGGCACTCAATGTAGGCTTGTCAAGTCACATAATTATCATCTCTTTCAAAATGTAAACCTCTACTGAACAGAAAATGTTGTAGGAATGACGGTGTAGCTTTCGAAGCACTTGGTCATGGTGTGTCCGTGTCTTCAGTACGACTGTATACCTGATAAAATAGCATTTTAAAGCTATAGTTTAAAATGCTGCATTGATTATTATGCAGTGAGTGCTATAACGTAGATGGATTGAGCACATCATGTCTGGTTTAATAAAATATGAGCTTTACTGTCCTCTCGTTAACTGCACACTGTCACACTGGGACAAGTGGCTTATTAATGATTTAGGTTGAGTTTTGACAGTGAAGCTTTGCAAGATCAGATTAAGTTTTTAGAGGGTTTTTTTTTCCATTATAATGTCAGGCGATTTTGTTCTGCAAACAAAGACGGCTTATTATGATCAGTTGAACTGTGAAAATAAAATTGACTGAACTGTAAATTTAATAATTGCAAATAGATGCTGCTTTTCTTACAGGAGAAGATTAAAGCTGAAAGATTAGTAAAGAAGTCTGTATGTATAAATTATGAGCTCATATAAACAGATGTGTTTTAATTGGCGATTTGGAAAACCCGACATCACCTTCATAAAATAAAATCTTGTCCAACTTAGACTGGACAGAAGGGAATAGGAGGTTACTTAGAATGAATTAGGATTACTACTTCGAATTAAAAATTAAAATTACTACAGTTTGGCTAAAACCTGTCCAACATTTTATTAAAACCTAGAAGGATGGTGCTAATCATCAGCTTCATCGAAGAAATGTTTTCAGGAAATAACGACTGAACAGCTGAGATCACTTGAATGTCAAACTTACATCATAAAAATGGCCAGGAGAATCAGAGATATGTTTAAAAGTAAGAGAATTTTTACATGTGAGGAGAGCTTATGTCCATGTCAGGTGTCCAGTAATCCTTGACATAACTCCCCCAAAAGGTGGTACTTCAGAGGTGGACCAGGACAACCCCCAAAATCCCACATCAGCCTTTTCTTTTTCCATGTTGTGGTACTGAGCATTGGGAATGGGTGGATGGTTGGACTGGGAACAAAAGTGTGACTTGGCATCTTTAAACACGGAGCAAACACAAAGTCCTCAAATCTAGCCAGCAGAAACAGCGGTATATCCTCGATGCCAGAGAAAGCTGCTAAGCTAGATGAAGTGCGTGCAGTATCTGACTGAGACAGAGGCGAGCATGACTCAGGGGGTGCATGGCTCTCGGGGAGCACCCTGGGTTTTCCGGGGTGTCATGAAAAAAGAACAGAACTCTCAGAGCTAGCAAGACTTTCATGCCCAGGGCCCAGCCGCTCAGGCTACCTAATGGCAGCAGATTCCAACCTGTGGGCAGATTATCATGTGTTTTTGAGGATGTTAAGACCTCCAAAACCCCATGGATGATTGAAAAACAATCCTTAGAAGAACAGTAAAGTGATTTGCACGCTATGATGTCATAGGGCTTGGTTCCTTTAATATTTATTCACTTGCCATATTATTCACAAACAGATCATGGATCCATAAAAAATATTTTCTAATATTTATATATATTATATATAATTTTATTATATATTATCTATCTATCTATCTATCTATCTATCTATATATATATATATATATATATATATATATATACCTGATCAGTAGGTGGTGTCATCATCAATTAACACTGAAAACTAAATCTAACAATACTATTATATAATAAGATATAGTGAGGATAATAATATTAGAAAACATCTGGGCAGGTTTTATTTAGCTTTGTGGCACAAATAAGATTAACATCAATTTTTGACGAAAAAAAAAGCACAGAGAGAGAAACGTTGAGAGGTTTCACTTTACTGTCAAACACCCAGTCTTTTTCTTTCATGTGTATTGACTTACAAGGGGAATCAAGTTCCCTTAAAGAGGAACAAATAGGTGGAAAATGAAAATTGAACAGGGAGCCTATACCTGAGGGAGGAGTAATCGATAATGTTTAGACAGCAGAACAAGACTTACAGGCAGCCGATCAATACTGGGAGAAACGCCCTCTCTCTCTGTCTTTCTCTCTCTCTCTCTCTCTCTCTCTCTCTCTCTCTCTCGCAGCCTCTGATTGTCTGTGAGTGTGTGTGTTCTACTGACCTTATAGGATCTGATCAGGTCTTTATTTAAGGCTTTCTCCCTAGTGAGGTGAGTGTGCAGTAATTATAGAGAGAGAGAGAGAGAAAGAGAGAGAAAGAGAGAGAGCTTCAGTCCAACCTGAACCTGTTATCACATAAGCTTTATTGGTGGTGGTATGATTAGATTTAGATTTCCTGTTACATCTCAGTTGTTACACAAGAAAAACTAAAAGGGGGAGATTTTAACTGGAGAGGAGTCAGTTAAAATCAGTACAATCAAGGAGAGGAAAAACAATATAAAGTAAATAGTGTAGATTTGTGTATTGTACATTGTACTGTAAAGTTTGATCTATAGATTGGAGGCTAATGAAAAAATCATTAAAATACATTAGAACAAATAATTTTTAAAAATCATGTATTTAGGTGTCTGTTGTGCTTAGGATAGCAATGCAATTAGACAGAATTTCACTCACTATTCCTTTTTTCAGTCTGTATAAGAAACCCTAAGAAATATATAACTGTTATAATAATTATTATATCTATATATAATGCATTATTATATCATGGCCTTATGACCTTAAATCTGAGGGGAATAAGGCAATAGTAACAGCTTTATTAAGGGCATATGAATGCATCTGAACATCAGGGTGGGTTATGACCCTTATCGTAAACTGCGGCCTCGGGGTCTCAAGCAATTAATATGAAAATGAATATGTTACATTATAGAATATTGTAGGTAATGCATGAAAGTTGCCCCGTAATCCAAGCACAGGTAGATAAACAGGGCAAGTTTGAGAGAAGGACAGTGAGATGGACATACATGAGAATAAAAGAGAGCAAAAATGAAGCAATTAGTAATTGCTCAGAAGAGGATGGTGTTGCCATGGAAATAATGAGGACGGTTTGAATCGGACGCAGCGGGTGACCTCCAGTTTGGCTGATTGTTCATTTAAAGACACATAAAGGGACACAGTTTATCAACAGCTGTCTGATTCATCACTGTCTCTGCATGTTATCTGTTCTCAAACCAGAGGACATCCTCAGCTGAGCCTGTTTCTCAGCTAACACACACACACACACACACACACACACACACACACACACACAGTTCAGTGGTACAAAGAACACACTGCACCTTCATTTTCAAGATTTCACCAGCTCATTTATGCCTCTATGGTATAAACCTGAATCTCTTCATCCACTCTCTCTCTCTCTTTCTCTCTCCCTCTCTGAATTCATGTCTCCGTCTCATTAACGCACAGCTCAGACGTCCTGTAGCAGGTGACAGGGAGAACTAATCACTCTGCAGATTAAAAATAAATGAAGAGAAACGTGTTTTAGAAAAACGGCAGAGCGCAGATCATAAATCATCCAGGCTGGAGCGAGATCCCTCCCAACTGTCCACACACACACGCAGGCTCACACACACATACACATCACACATCACACATCACAGACAAATTACATTACAGAAATCACATTACTGCAGCCTTTCGGGGAGGACGAGTGAAGGGGAAAGAGGGAGAGAAGGAGACGAAGCAGCACCGAGATGAGACATGGCCTGAAAATGACACAGAGTGAAAACACTGGAAAAGAATCACCATAGTCCATTGGATTTGAAATATTAAAGCTATTGAGCTTGTCCATCATTCGCAAATGAGTCATCATGCATAATCTGATAATTTTATACATATTTTGTAGTAATATCATATTTTTGTGATTTCCTCATAGAATAATAATATTATGCATATTTTACATCCATGCATAGTGAGCGATTAGGTTTCTGATTTCTTTACAAATCAGACAATGATTAATGGTTCATAAATCAGACTATGTTTAATAATTTTATACTGTAGTTAGTCTATAAAGATTGATGAGGTTTTTATATTTATCCAATTCTTTTTGTCTTTGAGTTTCTATAGTATGTGCTCTGTCCCATCTGTCAACTGTAGTCAAGTGGTTTTCTTAAATGCATTGCTTTTTTTATTAGTTCATTAAAAAAATTGTAAGATGACAAAAAAACTGAAAAAAAAAATTTAACTATAAAATGGTTTAAAAACAACAGAAATTTGGTAGCAATAAACCAAAAAACTAAAATTGTAGAAAGAAAGAAAAAAAGAAGGAAAATTTCTTCATTAAACAATACATTAAATCCAGGACTGAGAATGAGTTTGAAATGGTGCCATAAACTAATATGCTAATTAACACGTTCTTGGTGGTCAATTAACAAAATGTATGTCCCTATAATTAACATTATTTACAGGATTAGTTGACATTAATGAACTGTACATATTATAGGAAGTGACAGACCAGAAGTCCTTACCTCATCTGTCTAAACATGAATAGTATACCTTCATTTGCCTGTAATTACAAAGTATTAAATTGATATTTTATACAGTTTTCGTACAGTATGTGAACCTGGTATTTAATTTTAATTAAGCACTGTACACAGGCCCGTATCCAAACAGATCATAATAGTATTCATTTTTAACTTAATTAAGTTTTTTTTATCATTTAGATTGTTTTGTTTTTTTATTATTTATTTTGATACATTTTTTTTTTAAGAATGCATAAATAAAGTTTTTTGTTTGTTGTTGGTTTTTTTTCATCCTCAATTTTTGTTCTAAACACAGCAGGTGAAGTGTACAAGGCTGCAGGTTCGCATGTGGCCGCTAGGAGTCACTCTCTGACTGCGAGAAAACAATCGTTAAATAACGCCTTTATTTGCTAATATTTCACAAATGTTTTTACTGATTTCCACATTTTTCAACCAATAAACCTATTATTGTACAAACATGACACTCTCAAAACAATAAAATATCCCACTTCAGGAAACACACACACACACAGTCACTGAGAGACTTTACGCACTTTCACCTCACAGTCACCTTAGCCGATGCTAACGGTTTGTCACGTTTAATCACGTTAGAATTGGTTTTTTTTTTTTTTTGTCGTGTTTACTTCACAGATTTTAGTTAATAATAATAATTTTAAAAATCCGTGTTTGAACAGGTACATTGGATAATGTTTAAAATTAAAAACTAAAAATTAAAAGCCTAAAAAAACAAACGTGTATTTACCAAAGCTTAGCATAGTCTTTTTGTAGTGCTAAGTAGTGCATAACATAACCAAATATTGTCCTAGTGCTTTGTACAGTACATGTATGATTAAAAAATGTCTTTGTGCACCCAAAGGATGTACATTTTACAGGAAATATGGATATTAATATACATAAATAATGTATAATAATTCACTCTCGTTTCGATCTGTGATGTCATAGTAAGGAAGAGGTCCTAAAGAAGTCCTAAATTGTTGTTCATAATAACACTTTGTCTTACATAAAAGGAATAATTATTACAATTTACCCTATATAAAGTCACGGTAAATAATAATATTGAATATAGTAAGCAACCTAGGGTAACTTGTGGCGCAGACAAGACTAAGTTGGGACGAAGCCGCAATGACCTGTTTATTGATAGGCGGGAAAAGTGGAAAGAGATACCTGCTGTGTGTGTGTGTGTGTGTGTCAAAGAGAAAGAAGAGAAAGAGGCAGAATGTATGTGTTTTTGTCCATGTTTTGAGAAATAGCTCTTGGAAATGTGTTAAAGAGAATGAAATGGAAGTAGAACAGACAAAAAAAAAAACACCTCACAAAAAGCACACAGGGAGACAGGCAAGGGAGGAGAGGAGAGGATGAACAAGAAAGACCACGTTCCTTTGTTCTTCTTTTTCTTCACTTGGAGGGGGCTCTTACAATAGCACCGAATTTGGTTTTGTAGCACACACACACACACACACACACACAGAACTCGCCCTCTGGGGACAGCAGCATCATTTGTGCTTGTGTGAATAAGTGTGTCTGAAGGTGTGTTTTCTGCAACGCCTTATTCATTTCCTCTTTTTTCCCCTCCTTTATGAGTAATCACAGGCTTGTTCACTGCAGAGTTTGTGAATCTTAAATCAAACACACATACATATGCATGTGTAATGTCTATTTCCATTTCTACTTTCTGTAAGCCAAGTAAATCAAGTTCAAGCAATCAAAAAATGATCTCTCTCTCTCTCTCTTACACACACACACACACACACACACACACACACACACACACACACACACACACACACACACACATCACTTTCACATAATTATTAATATGCAGCTACTAAATCCTAGTCTATCCATAAATCTAACAATAACTCTTAATGCAGTAACCAAAAGCAAACCATTTGACTCCTTGTTCCGCTCATTTTATTTTGAAGAAAAGCTGCTGGTATATATATATATATATATATATATATATATATATATATATATATATATATATATATATATATATATATATATAAATATATAATTTATGCTTTCCTTGAGGAGAGATCTGGTAGATATTCCTAATTTGTCCATATTTTTCTTCTCACTAGAATATAAAAAAGTCCTCTCACACCACACTAGACACAAATATTCAGCTTCAGGTGCTTATAAAGACACAGTGCTCATGCACCATCTCTCCAGATCTCTCTGCAATCCCTGTGAATGTCCACTCATCCTGTAATAATTCCTTTAATTCAGATAATCCATGAATCTCCTCGTGTGCTGATCCACATCCTTTCAGTATTCACTTATAGCATTACCTTTAGGGCACTGAGGAAAATGGAGAGAGAGAGAGAGAGAGAGAGAGAAAGATTACCACACACGGAATATACAGTGACATTTACTTGTAACGATTGACCACGTCTCATAAACCCACCCTCACACACATACATGAGCAAACCGTTTTTGCAGAAAAAGCTGGTAGCACCGTATTTAGCAGTACTAAGGTATCCTTACAGTATATATATATATATATATATATATATATATATATATATATATATATATATATATATATATATATATATATAACCACAAGTAATATTTCAGCTATTGAATATTACATAGTGGTATATTATTATTTATTGTAAAACCACAGTTCAATAATTATTCAGAGTGTAACAGTTAAATACAGTATGCACAGTATTCCTCCAAGTAAGACTGAGTGCAAACTTTTCATGTTTGAAATGTTAATTTAAAGGGCATGTGGTAGTCAATACTGAGCAGACAATACGCCTTACACCGCCTAGATTTCCTATATTTTCTTCAAAGCTTGTCCTACCTGCAGTGAACCTGAACTGAAAAGGGAACTAAGTGCACACAATGTGACTAAAATCACCTTTGTGGGGAAAAAAAAAATCAATCAATACAACTACAAAGCAAGTACAAAGATTAACTAAAGGATCTGCTGAAGACGTGCTGTGAAGTTGCTAAAATTATAGGGATGATGTGGCTAATATGACTGAGAAGGTATCTGTAGAGCGCCGCACAAAACTGGAAAGCAATTTGTGCACAAACGATATATACATGTATTGTAGAGGTTACAGTAAATTACTGGCACTTAGTTGCAAAGTGCAAAAATTACACACTGATAGTGTAAAAACTGTACTTATTGCAAATTTCTGTAAGATCACAAAACAGCTGAAAATCAATCCTACATTTTTTTTTTCTTAATTCAATTTTGGTCATTTAGAGAATAGGCGTAAATTAGAAGATATTCTTTACATAACACATATTAAAGCTTTTCTACACAGGTTGTCTGATAACCTTATAGAAAAAAGATTATTTTAGCTGATTGTGAATTATTTATTGTTATATTGTTATATTTATGTTTAATTGTAGTGTCACTTTATTATAAAAAAAAATGCCATAGGAATTACAAAAATTGTTTACAAAGGTGTTTGAAGTTCTAGAGATTCAGAAATAATTTGAAGAAAAGCACTGAAAATAACACAAGACCATGTGCAAGACTATGGACAGTGAGATGGAAAATAGGTAAGAAGATGTCCAAAAATGGCAGGATCCAGTAAAACTGATCGATAATTTGATCTCAAGGTTCCTCAAAGGGAAAAGAAATCTTAAAAATTGGTGCCAAAAAAAAAAAAAAAAACGGTGGGCCTTTACTGCTGTAGGGGTTTGTAATGTATTGTATTGGCTTTGAGAGTCAAGGAGACTGTATGAAATAGAAGTCTACAAGGTCTCCAGGCAAACCGAGACTTACAAGGGGTGTTCAAGTCAAACCAGGAAATTTTTAGAGAGTGAAGGCATAAAAGCGATTGACATCACGATTAAAAAAGGCTTTATGTCCATGAATGACGATCCCGGCCAAGGTGACTCATAGCTCCCTGCAGTCATTCCTGTAAACATTCGGCGAGTGTAACACATGATCCTTGAATATTGACGGATAACTTGTTGCCAGCTTGTGGAAGAGACTATTCTGTCTGTTTGAACTGCACACACAATCATTCACCAAAACCACTTTCACATTACAGGAACTCGGCCGGGTTTTTATGATATTTTTACTTTATGGTATTGTGTTATTTTTTTTTTTATCACCATGTTTTAAATTATATCTGGTGTTTGCATATTACTTACTACGCATCTATTATTTATGTAATTTATGCATTTTCAACTTGCACCAGGTGTTATCTGTAAGTACTATATCATTACCTGCATCTGCTCTCTGGTAAAATCTATACATAATCTATACTTGATAGGCTGCAGTTTTTTGGAGAGGCTGGTGATTAAATGACTGTTTACCGCTGTTATAAGCGATAACAGGAAGTATCCTGCTTCTCAGGCGTTCCACAGCATTAACTGTAAATATAAGGGGATAAAATGTACACTCTGGCATTATTTAATACATAAAAAAGTGTACTCATGTGAGAACACTTCGGGATGTTCAGTTATAGAACAATAATCATCTTTGAGGTAGTAAGGGTAACTCTGGGCTGTAAACACTCCACTGCATCATTGATTATTTTCCTATAATATTAAGCCCTGCAGGGTTTCATTCCTCACTTACTACATACCTAAATACTATGTTTACCATATTGTAACATAAAGTGTGACCCATAATCTTTATGAGGAGTTTTTTTTTTTTATCCCCAAGAAACCAGATATGCACTGCTGTCTAAGCTTTATTCAATCCATAATCCTTTAACCCTTTACCTTTCAAGAATATTTTTTAATCCTGTAAAACTCCAGGATCCATCAGTAGTGTGTGTATATTTACATTCCATACATAATTATTAAAACAGCTTTCTACTGTAATTTAAATTGTTAAATAATTACATAAATATATTATAACAGATACTAAGAAATATGATTAAATGTGAATAAATAATCAGCAAGGTTGAACAATTTCTATATGAGTGACATTCATCAGTGAATTCTAAAAAATTCATAATTTTCCAACAAGGATGGTCAATTATTTAATTCGACCTGACGGGAAAATCATTTAACTTTAAATAAAGGATGATCACTAGTTTTAGGGATTTTCATGCTTAGAATTTATGCATAAAGCATTGGAAAGTCTCAAGATCCCTTTCCTTTCTCATGTTGTATAAGGCGTAAATGTATCTTCAAAAACCCCAACAGGAAGGATTTTCATGCACTGAAGGCTATTTATACATGAATACATAAGCACACAAACACACACAAACACACACACACTGTCCTGCGAGAGCCAGCATCCATGTCAAATATGATACCTTCACATATTAGTACACCTACCCGTGTTGATCTCCATGGCAACGCTACCTGAAGGCCTCGTGACACGCATGGCAATTGTAATTCCATGCTATTCTTAATATTTCCCATGCTTGCACTCTCTCTCTCTCTCTCTCTCTCTCAGATGAAAACAGATAAGGAAAGAGAAAGACAGAAGAGGTGCGTGAGAGAGATTTACTCTCTTCCCCAGTAATGGAGAGAGAGATGCGAGAATAATATGATGTAGAGGAGCAGAGACCTTGTAACTATCGACCAGGTCACACACACACCTTCCTGAAAACCATATGACTCTTTGGGTTAAGGGTCAGGCCAGGGGCTGATGGGAAAAGGGATTTATATACCACAGGGTCCTGCTAGTACCCATTACTGTAACTCATTCTATGTGTGTGTGTGTGTGGGTGGGTGGGTGCGTGCTTCCTTAAAACACATTAACAGTAAGGGTGAAAAATGATGATGTCATCTGCAGGTTTCAGTTCATACAGTAGTCAAATCCCATGGCCTGAACTGATTTGCCTTTTATTGACCGCATGATAATCAGCTGAATCACACTGAGGCTCATTTACTTATTACACTAGAGATTGTGATGTCATGATATAGCCTTGCTGAAATAATTCATACTCATAGCCCTGTTTCTAAGAAGAATGTTGAAATATATATATATATATATATATATATATATATATATATATATATATGCAGTATATATATATATGCAGTATATATACACAATGTATGTGTGTGTGTGTGTGTGTGTGTGTGTGTGTGTGTGTGTGTGTGGCTTATTGTAAACATTTATCACAGCATTGTTTGGATTCTTGATTTTGATCGGTCAGGAGGAGTTAATTAACCTTCTATAACAGCACCTTGGACAGCAGCACACCTGCCAATCCAGGGATTATATTAATGCTTAATAATGTTTCCATAACAACAATTCACACAGACTTGTATGATATAAAGCTAAAGACTGTGTCATTGTAAATATGGGTATGTTTTCTTTAAGGACACATTAATATGTATGCAAGGGGTCTTCAATGTCAGCACTAAAGCCTGAAAACCGACATTAAGTCTGTACACACTATTCCTTAAGATAAACAGCCCCTCATTTCTTCACATTTCATCTCCAGGTCAGATGTTTAATGTATTTTAAAAGTATTTTTAATGTGGGCTTAAGGAATAGATCTCCAGGCTTCCTGAAGGACTTTTTGTCTCTTATTTTCAGTCCAGTTCCTGTACCTGAGCAGATCCGAGGAATGTTTTTAGTTTGTTAAGCCAAACAGTGACCTATGAATCATTCAAGCATAAAAAAAAAACATCCGTCTTAATGTGTGAACCAGTGAGAAACAGGTGCATGTGATGACAGATAATCAAGCTGGTGATTAGTATACGGGTGATGCTGAATGCTGAGTGGTTGGAACAGACGAGAGGGGAAATGAGGTCACTACTGAGGTTGTTACATAAACAACCAGTTATAAATGGTATCTTTAGGCAGTTTGCAGCCTGTTACAGTAAAAGATTTGTCCCCTTTTCTTTAATTCAATCTACATCGTTTCACTTCAGTTAATATGAAGAAATGTGTGTATGAGTGTGTTGGAATCAAGAAATATGCACAGTGCAGTAGTATATCTTATTATATTTTTTCCATAAGATATGACTACACAGTATATAGTGTAGAATGTATTTAATACAATCCAAACTGCTCTTGTGCAAAAAGGATGAAGTACTTTTATAGGAAATGCTGTTATAGGAAGATATGCACTTGTCGATAATCTTGTTGCTGTGTGTGGATTACCTACAGAAATTCAGTATCCATAAGAAAAATGCAGTAAGAATTCTATTGCACAAATGTAGCGCCTTGTGTATAGAGTACACTGAATACAGGAATGTTGAACATTTCCTATTGTAACAGAGCTGATGATGTTACATGCAGAGATGATTTCCGCCTTTGGTGCGGAGATTGTTCTGGACCGATTCTAATAGACTACCGACTTCAGATGACGTCAAAGATTGATTTGATCTTCACTTGTTAATTCTGATGCCATCCTGGGCATCTTGAGAAGAACGGAAACATAAAATTTTAAGGAAGCATGTCTGAGGATCCAGAATTTTAGGCCACCCTGTACAGTAGACTACATACAGAGTAATCTGTAAAAACAGAATGAAGCAAGACAAAGCAATGTAACTTATAGATACAAGATAAATTATCAAGGGCTTATATAACTCTAATGTATTGTATTCTGAGCAGTTATTTTATATATATATATATATATATATATAGCACAAGGCTGGGTACAACCTGGAGGAAAACAGTGAAAACACCAGTTCACCTAATCTCAATGGCTTTGTACTGTTGGAAGAAACCCGGCAAGCGCGGGGAGAACATCAAAATTCCATGCACACAGATTTCAGGTGGGAATCGAACCCTTGACCCTGGAGGTGCGCGGCCACAGTGCTAACCATTACATAACTTTACCACCTACTCTAAAACTGACATCTTCAAATCAGATCTGGAGTAATAAAATTTCACTGACTACTTGCTCCTAAATCATTTTCCTAATTTTGTGTCTTCTGACAGAATGCATCTATAATGTATTTTTATTTTTGGATTATTTTTTTACGCATGTTGCATTTTTACCATGACATCCTTCTTTGGCACCCGCACTCCATGATAAGAAGTAAGACAGAGAGTGAGAGACGTGATAGAGATGGAAAAGAAGGAAGGAAGTTGGACAAAAGGACTAAAAGGGGAAGATTACTGCTCAGATACGTTCACTAAGGCACTGTAATGTAAACACTCCTTAAGATCCAATTATGTCCCTTAATGATGTTCCTGTGCAATTATATTCCACTAAGCGAGCATACAAAAGACGTGCTCATGTGGGTGCCACCCCAGTGACAAAGCATCTGTGCCATAAAGCCTTAGTTTAGTACCCTTATTTCTGACGAATGATGGATGCTGTGTTGGTTTAGAACATACACTCATAAATTATACCCAACTTTGCATATTCATGCTATTCACTCACTTGCTAATACAGTTAATTTGCATCGCGGTTACCTCCTGTTGCAAGGGGGGTTCACGCCCAGTTCTCCTAAATAAAGCAGGAAGAGAAAAGAGATTAAAAAAAAGGGGACAGAAGGGGGAAATAACTTGTTGAGGCCTACTTGACAGGAGTTCAGAATCAAGAATCTGCGTCTTAATGGGCGAACTAATCACATCCAGGGCAAAGCCATCTGTTCAGATAAGAAAAGAAAGAGGGGTTTTTTTTCGTTAGCGTCTGTGCTCATGATTATGAATTAGTCCGTGTTTATGTGTGTTCATGGAATGAGAGGGGAAATTTAGATGAAAAATAGAAACAAGAGAAGTAGAGACAGAACATGAGAACGAGCTCTCGTTAGGTAAAGTGAGAGGCTGCGGGGGGAAGGGCCTGATGCGGAGTGGCGAATGAGCTCGGCGGTCGTGTGAGGTTGGCACAGTGCCATCCAGTCAGCGCTGGCGCTAGCGAGCGAGTGTAGGCACGCGGGCATCAGTGAGAGGAAGGGAGGAGAGACAGAAAGAGAAAGAGTCGTCAACCAGCTGCCATCACTAACAGAGAAGTGATTTGTGAGGTTCAATGAACGGATGAAGTTGGGAAAAGTTCCGGATTTCATCAGACCCTAAGAAGCGTAAGTTTTGGATGTTGGTGTGTGCAGAACGTGACGAGAATTTTAGTGCGTTGCTAATATTCTTTGTTGGGGTTTTTTTCAGGGACGGACAACATCGTTTTAAAATAGGTACCAGGATGATGTTTCCATCGCCACAAGATCTCCTCGCGTGGTCTAAGCGCCATCACGGTTCCTCTCCGCATCGCGCTAATCGACATCTCTGGCACGTGGCATTGTTGTATGCGTAGGTATTTCTCCGCGCATCTTTGCGTTGGCACCGGGCATTAACACTTGCTAACGTTCGGCGGAGTGCCAGGATCTCCGCTGTGCCGTCTGGTGCCAGAATCATGGCATCGTTTCAAGAATGGCACGGTGCCAGCGTGTCTCCGCAGCGATGGCTCCTGACACGTGCCGCTTGGCAAAGACAAAGAGCCCGAGGGACAAGAAATAGAAAACAAAAGAGCGACAAACACTCTGATCCGACAGCTTAATTAACACCGGTGGAGTTTGTTGGGTTAATTAGGGTGACAGATTTGGTCGTGATGGAGGAATGTGGCAGCAACGGGTGTGAGAATGAAAAACGATGGGCGGGTACGGATCGGTGAAGGAATGCCGGCGAATGCCAGGACTAAGTGCCGAGCGGTGCCCTTGGCAGTCTGGTGCCAACGCTGTGTAGAGGGATGATGCTGTGTCATTGGCAGATTCATTCATGGAATCTGGAAGCGGTTTATAAATGGGGGAGGAGACAAAAGGAACTGGGAGGAGAACCAGGAAGGCCTTGGATTTATTACACAACAATGATTCAGCAAAATGGAGCCATGATGTTCTAACGACTACTTTAAAAAAATAAATAAAAACAATGGATGTCTTCTGTGGTAAAACCTGTTAAAAATTATTATGAAGACACATGATGGACAAGATGGACCAACTGGACAAATGAATCGCTTCCGGAGAAGCAGAGTAACTTGGGACATCTACGAAGTTCTCGTGATGTCTTTGAACACCAGATGAACCTGTGCTTGGGGAAACACCGTGAACATGCAGACACTCTGAGATCCTCAGAGATCCTCAGCCTGGATGTTCGACATGGATTTGGTGTATGAATAATGCACATTTTTTCTCTCTCCCTCTATCTCTCCATCCTTTTCTCAAGCTCTTAAAAGGCAGGGATTTCTGGACGTCGTGTTAGGATGCTGCATCGACATCACCTTCGCATCACTTCCATGGTTTCAGGGCAACAATTTATTTTCGGGAATTTCGTCGGCGAATCCCCCGCTCTGGGCGACTCGATGAACAGACGTTAACGAGGTCGTGAAATTAAGCAGGCTCGTTCGTCATGCCTGAAATTTCTTTTTGCTTTTATTTTGGGGTAAATCGGTTGAGCGGGATTTAAACGTGGATATGCTAATCCTGGCGCGTTAATGAGGTTTGGATCATCAGCGTTCTCGTCTCAGCTCGGTCGGGGATCTTAATTTCACCTCATCTTCATTATGCAAATGGATTTAAAAAGGAAAAAAAAACTGGGCGGACAAAAACGGAGAGACAACAGATAAACAACAAGCAGAAAAAAGGAAATGGTGCTCTGACTTAAAGCACAGGCGAGTTGTTGTTTTTTTTCGTCTATTCAGGAGGACCAAGATGGACGATAAATCCAGAGGATACTTGGGGTCTTTTTTTTTTTTTTTCTTCGCCCCTGGATATTGGGGACTGTTGCACCAGTTGTGTGACGAAGGGACAGAACAGAAGATGGAATTAACCAAATTAAAAGGAGGGAGAGAATGGTTAATATCCTGTGCTTAATCATCGCACATGAGATTGGCTGTATGCGTGTCTCATTTGCATCTCATTAAATTGCACCTGCTGAAACGGGGGGAGGAGGGGAGGAAAGCTGCCGGGGGGACAGGAATAAGGCAGATCTTCTGGGGATATGGGTTAGAGCTAAAGGGGGGGGAAAAGGATCATCCAAATGTATAACTGTGACTCTTTTTGTCTGTGTCAAATCAATTTTGTATCTATTATTGTTTATATTAATATTTGTGATTCTTGTGGGTTTCTTTCTCTTGTTTCTTTCTTTTCTTTTTTTTGTGGAAGCCCTTAAACCTGTGACGTAAGATCTCTACTCTGGACATTGCTTCCTTTGCTGGAAAAGAGTTTAGTCTTAATCACAAAGAACAAAGAAACCCGAAACAAGTTTCCTGTGATCATATCAAGATCACGTCTCATAATTCCACGTGAAATTCGATGTTAAGGAGATGTAAAACCCCTGATGTGTGGCTTGTGGCCGGCGCTTTAATGTATGCGTGATTAGTATGCAGCTCGGTGCGTTCTTTAATAGAAGTCTGGGCGAACACTATTGTCTCTAATACTAAAATGTGCCATCTGCCCGGCTGCTGAGGCTGGCCTTTCTCTTTTGTGATGAACACAATGGGCTATTCTGCAACTGGACGTCCACACATAACTAAAATAAATCATGCCTCGCTCTGCAGGCCTGAAACAACCGGAGCAGGGAAGAGGAATCTGCCAAAGCACTTGACTCATCGAAACAATAGCGATGGTGATAATTATAATAAAAACCTATACGTATACATACATATATATAAAACACTACAAAGTCTGGTATGTTTTGTAACAATTTTTTTGGTAATAAGTATTAAAAATGCATGCACTTCTTCAAACGAAACATCTTAAAACAAAAGAATGACCAAGCAGCACTTGTGACCTTAATGCAATTACGGCCTGACGGATGTATTTAAATGTGTGTGTAAACAATGAGCCGGGAGAAGTGTGTGTATGATAGAAACGTCTGCATCGATTACCCGCTATGAATGTGAGATGTTTAATCTCGTTAAAAATCTCATGCCTAAATTAGACTCCCTCAGCAGCTTTTTAAATTGGGCTATCCATCATGCATAATGAAGAAGTGACAGTACGTGTATGTGTATATGAGATGGAAAGTAAGAAAAGGGGTGGTGGTGGTGGTGGTGGTTGGGAGGGGGGGGGGGCTGGGTGTGCTAATATAAAATTATATTAAAATATTCTTGCATTAGGAGCGCGGTTACGAGAGGAGTGTGCATGCGGAATAATATTGCAACAGTATTCCTGAATAACAATTAGAGAGAAACACGAGTCACTTCCCTGTTGAAGGAGAGACCTGGGAGCGCTGACGAATACAGGAATACTGAAGAAAAAAGAAGAAGAAGAAGAAGAAATAAATAAAGAGAAGAAAAGAAACTAGAGAAAGACATGTGGTGCCTGGGTACCACCTGGTGAGATGTCATGTATCATTAAGTGTATGTTTGTCTGGCACACTTCTCACTGTTATCAACCCCAGGCAGAGCCGCACAACTACTATTACTATGCAGAGGTCTTTTCTCATGGTAATGAGCTTCTACGCCCGCCCCAGCTCCTCTACACCCGTACACCACACTTCCCTGCTTCACATTTCCACACTCTTACACTCTACTACTCCTGCTTTTCACCGCGGCCTCTTTCTCCTCTCTTTACTCTTTACCTCCTGAAGCCTTTGCTAATCTCTGCACCATGCACGTTCATCCATCTTGGCTCTCTCCATGCTGCGGCTGCAGCGCCTGCATCTCAGCTCTTTACACACACACACACACACACACACACACACGGGGTCAGAGATTTAGCATAATTTATCACATCAGCATCAGTGTGAGATATTCAAGGTGGCCACGCGCAGCCTGTTCACGCTCCTGCTGCTTCTGATTAGCATCTCATTTCACACGGACGACTTTACGAAAAAATAATAATACTAATAATAAAATCCCCCCACCCTCGCTGCTTCGGTCCTGCTGAGCTTCACCTCAGCAGTATGAAGATGAGTAATAATGTTTTTGCAGTTGGTTAGTGTACATTGCATTAATAACAGTAATGTGATAAAAAAAAAAAATACTGCTAAAACAAGACAGGAGGGGATATCACTTTAACACCACATATGAGAAAGCACATGATTCACAAGCGGCTTTTAGACATGTTGCTTTCACATATTTTTTTATTCTTTGTTTTTTCATAGCATTTTTTTTCTATTTATTTTCAGTTGTAGTGCATGTGGTTTGATTTTCACAAAATTTCTCTGACGTTTTTTTTTTCCAAATCTTTTTTTTTTCACCACAATTTATTTTAATTTTTTTGTTATTTTGTCATTTTTCCAAAGATTTTTCACAAATATTTTTCCCCATGGATGGCAAGTTATTTTATTTTTCATGCATTTTTAATGCATCATTTATTTAAATTTTTTTTTATTTTAACTGTAGGACAAAAACCTCTTTTGTATTTTTTTTTTAAATGGATCATTGATTAGTAACATTTGATGTCCGATGTAGGGAAAATTTTGTTGTTGTTTTTTTACATGTAATTTTTTACATTTCTTTCCCACATGCCACATTTCTTTTACGTTTTTATATTCATACGTAGGGTAAAATATTTTTTGTAAGTTATTGCTTATATTTTATTGTATTTTTATGTGTATGTTTTCATTTTTTTCACATAATTTTTTTACGTGTAATATATACTTTCATTTACAAATGTGGGAAAAATTATTTTAGTTTTTACCTTTTTAAAAAATATATATATTTTGTTTGTTATGTGTATTGTCTAAGAAATTAATTTATTTCCATTTTATTACAATACCATTTCTTTTCTCTTTTTTCATTTTTTTTCTGTGAAATTTGTAAAAATGTTTTTTTTTTTTGTCCTGATTCCTCAACAGAATTTTTTTGAATTTTCTGTTTAATTTCTTTAAAACAGAAATTTCAATTCTACACATTGTTTTAAAGCACTTTAATGAACACCATGCACCAAGCTGGTTACTCCAGTTAATAGAAAAAAATTATCCACATGATACGTGCATTTTTTTGCTATAAAACTGCACTGCTGATGAAGTTATTTTTAGGTGTAGCAGCGAAATCTTGGTGTTTAAATGAAGCTGAGGGTTCCCGCTTTCTCATTACATCATAGAATCCTCATTTAAATATTCTAAAAATGAGATTTTAAATGGTTTTGTTTTTCTGAGGCGTTCTTCGCTTCTGCCTAAACAAACTCGTTCTGATCGAATCTCACGAAGCGCACGGGATCCGATAATAAACTTGGCATCTAAATTGAGCTTATTGAACCAGGAATTAAAAAATATGCATAACTCAAATCAAGCAAAATGTGACTTAATACCTGATTTGATGTGATGTGACATTTTTCATGTCATTAACTCTATATAGATATGGGTATATATTTATTTCCAACTTTTAATTTTTCACATGCATGTTTCTATTGTCACATGAAGCACCAATTTTTTTTTTCCACCTGAACTTTTTCCACAAGTAGGATTTTTTTAACCTTCCCACGTTTGTTAAATTTCATGTTATTTTATTTGATATTTATTTCTCTATTATATTTATTATACATTTATTTATCATCTGTTTCCTTGTCTATATCCAGTGCACATTTTTAATTTTTGAATGTTGAGCTAATTATTTACATTTTTTCATGGTTTTTTTTTCATCACATGACTGCTAACTATCTCACATAAGGTATTTGCTTTGTTTTACCCATGATTTCAGATGAAGCACTTGTTTTCTATTTGCACGTTGTTGTTGTTGTTGTTGTTGTTGTTTTTTAAGAATTCAAGGCAGAATTTCTGGGCATACTGTTGAAATTTTCACATTGTTCACGTGTTTTCAAGAGTGTTAACCTGAGGTCGGGTGCAATTTCAGGGCAGAACATTTCGAAATGCACATATTACTCAAACAAACACATCCCACATGAAACCAGCATGAGGCTTTTGTAAAATAGTGCAGATTGCTGTACTGTAGAGTTAGTAATGCAGCACCATTAGGAAGCAATGTGTGCTTTCTTGTTAAAGCCTATTTTTTCACTTGATATAACCTACTTGCGTTTTTTGCATGCTACACGTGAAGCTTGGTGACTGTGTGAACATTAGAGACCGAATCCATTAGAGTTTATCTGAGAATCAGGAAAGGCCCGAGCCTCTGATAGATGAGCAAATCCAGTTGGCCATTAAAAAGTCATTTCAGAGACAGATAGGCGGCAGGTTCTTCCTACGTCTAATACGGGAAACTAATGCTCTCAGAGGAAAAGAGCGGTTGAGAAAAAAAGACAGAGAGAGGTTAAAAAACAGGTTGTGGAAATTTCCTGAAATAAAACGACAACTGTATGTGTTATTGTAAAGCTTTAAGCATTGAGTATTACTCACACCCCTCCCCATCATACCAGGACGGTGCTGGTGAGATTTAATGAGCAGGACCTGGTGTAGCATCTTCGTTCCTGGAAGATCATTATAATAGGCGACAACTGCTTCAGTGAAGAGAGACGCCACGGAGCATGGTGCACACTTGGCCAGTTCATTAATGACTCAACTGAAAAATAATGGTGATGCCAGAGCAAGCTAATCTTCTGTGCAAAACATATCATGAGATCAGAAGCGGACAATATGCGAATAAGTCCAAAGTACTGAAGCCTTCATTAATCCACAGGATTATGAAGAATTAACATTACTTTCATTATGACGATTTCTTTCTTTCTTTTTTTTTCAATGCATGTAATACGTAAGCACTGAGAAAAACAAAACGTCCAGCGTTAAGGATACAGGTTCTGCCACTTTAAAAGGAAATGGCATTGCGGGGCTCATGCATAAAGATGAGCTGGCCTTTCTGCACATGCATCATAGATCATATATCAGCAAGAGCCATCTATCAGAGGCAGAGAGGAGCTGAAATCATCACCATGGCCCTGTCTTGCCCAATATTAATACCAGCGAAAGAAAGAGGGGGAGGGATGGAAGGAGAGCGAGGGAGGGAGGGAGGGAGGGAGGGTTTACAGTCTTCCAGCAGCCACAGCCACAGCATGCACCTTTCTTTTTTTCTGCTTCCCCTAACTGCTGCTTATACGAGGAGCACTTATACCTGAGATCACTAATCGCTCGAGATGTATTTCACCCACTGATCATCATGCGCTGTGAAATTAAAATCCATCCATCATCATTTTTACAGGCCGCTGCCAGAAAATGAAGTTAAGATGAAGAGAATGAACAGCTCCTCATTTGAGGTTCGTCTAAACGTCCTGCAAAACATCAATTACCTCCAGGTCTTCATTTTGTTCTGATTTACAATACATACGCAGTGGAAGTAAGTACACACTGCTCACGCACAACATGTCTGCCAGAACAACCGGGTTTCATGCACAAAATGTCTGCCGTAATCATAGCGCTCTGCTGTATCTCTGCTCGGGGGGATCTCGGGAGTCCATTTTTTAAAAATGTTGCCGCATGAAGACGAACCAATCTCGGTTGTAATATATATATATAAAAACAAAAAAAACACCACGGCTAGCGAACAGCTCCTAGTCACACGAGGCCGTTAATATTAATAATATCGTCCTCGCTCAAAGGAAACTCATCTGGTTAAATGTCACTAGTTTAATTAACGACTGGTCTTGGCTGACCTCGGCAGTAAGAGAGGTCCTCTAATGCTAATGCCATGCAGGCAAACTGGAATAATTTAGCATGTTAAACACAAAGTCAATTAACCTTCTGCAGTAGCCAATGACACTCTTCCTGATGGCCAACCCCCTTTTCGCGTAAAGAAACATCTCTTCCTTGTGATGCTGATGAGGGGATAAACAGCTTAAGGACTCATTAGGGGGGGAAATGCTTTCTGCAAAGCCAAGACATAATGGGTGTGTATTGATTAAATTTAAACATTGGCCCTGGATTAAACTGAGTGCACGCTATGAGTGGAGGTATTAAAATCTTCATATAGCGAGCAAATAAAAATTCGTCCATCTTGTTGGGTTTTTTTTTTTTTTTTCCCCCACTACCCATGATTCTCTGACTGACTCTGCCACTTTCATTTCAGCCTCGATGTCTGATCCTATCAGATCGGTATTTGATTTCAAAGCCTTTTTGAAGGCGCTGATGTGGAAACAAAGTGCCTCTGACTGACTGCTCTCTTACAAACACAATCAACCGCTCTCTTTCAAGCGAAGCGCTTGTTTCTAGTGTACCCCACAGCTTCATCCCCCCACCTTCCCCCTTGCTTCGCTCTTAATGAGATGCGAAGAAATCATTCGGAGGTGAGATGTAATTTAGACCTCATCTCCCAGCACCCCAACAGGCAATCACACACACACACATACACACACACACACATAAAGTATGTGCAAATAAAGCCAGATAAACGTCTGCATTCTCTTTTACTGCATTTGCAGTCTCAGCCAACACGTATCGCCATGGCAGACACACACAAAAACTGGTTTTACCATCATTGTAAGGACCTTCCATCGACTATTATTATTATTATTAATGTAGCTGTCTAATGCTATCCTACACCTAAATCTAACCCTAATCCAAGTTTCTAAAATGAAACCTTTTGTCCCTTTTATTTTTAATTAAACCTGCAGTTTTAGTGAGAAAAGATGTTTTTTTTCTTCTTGTCGACCAAACAAATGTCCACATACAGTAAAAGCTCTTGGATATTCGTCTCCTTGTGAGGATGCTTGGTCCCCACTAAACCATGAAAACATGCCTACACACACTCGAACATGAACTTGAATTTCAGAACCCTAGCTCGATTGATTTTGTCTCGGTTAACCTCCATTGATTTCCAATTCTCTTACTGATCGCCCGTTTCCTACAAGTTCATTGTACAGTAATCTAATTACTGACAAGCGGATAAGCAGTAGAATCAGAACGGAATTCTTAGAAATTTAAATAAATTCATCCTGGACATCTTTCAACATGATAATAATAATAAGTTGTTTTTTTAAAGACAGAAGACCTACCAAATTACCCACCATAACCTCATCATGAAGCATCCTGGACAACTCTATGATCTCACCTTCAGTCACTGAACACAACCTTGGGGTAACAATGGACAGTCAACTGTCCTTTTCTGCTCACATTGTTAACTTGTCACTCTCATGTCAATTCCTTCTCTACAACATCAGCAAGATTCATCCAGTTCTCTCCATACAGGCCTCTTAGTCGCTTGTTTGGTCCCTTATCATTTCAAGACTGCAACTGGCGGGTCTGCCTCTGTGCCCTATTTGACCTTTGCAACTGATCCAGGATGCAGCTGCATGAACCGTCTTCAATCTTCCTAAATTCTTCCACACTACACCATTTTTCTTGCTCCCTCCACTGGCTTGCTGTAGAGATTTAAAACCCTGATACTTGCCCAAAAGGCCAAAAGCAGACCAACGCCCAACAATCTCTAGGCACTTATCACACCTGTACAGAACCACAACACCGATCTTCTAGCACGGCTTGACAGGTCCCACCATCTCTCAGGGTCCACAGAAGCCCTCATCAACTCTGTTCTCTAGATATTCGTACAGCTGGGTAACTACCAGTCATCAAACACTGTCTAAAAACCCACCTTGTCATTAATGTAAATGACCATACAAAACCATACAGTACATGTCAAAAGTTTGGACACACCTTTTTTCCTTCCTTTTTTTTTGCAATGGTTTTTACCATTACATAATAAAACTGAAGTCTCTGAAATTATTACAGAACAAATATGGAAGTATGTAGTCAACAAAACAAAAATGGTAAATAAAATGGAATAGTTTTCAAACAATCTTAAAGGAGATCCCAGAGGTTTTAAGTAGTTGAGTTGTTGAATGCTTTTCCACCATTCTTTAGTTCGGCTCAACCCAAACCATCTCAACCGGATTTAGATCAGGTGATTGTGAAGGCCAGGTCATCTGATGCAGCACTCCATCACCATCATTTGTGAACAAATAGCTCTTACATGACCTAGAGGTGTTTTTGGGATCATTGTACTGTTGGAAAACAAATAATAGCCACACTAGGTGCAAACCAGGTGGGAGAGCATGTTGCTACAAATTGCTGTTGTAGCCATGCTGGTTAAGTGGGCCCACAATTTTGACTAAGTCACCAACAGTGTCACCAGCACAGCACCCAACACCATCACACCTCCTCCTTCTCCTCCATGCTGCACAGTGGGAACCACACATTCAAGAACCGTGGGTTCACCTTCTCCACATCTAACTATGACATGGTGGTTAGAACAAAAAAAAATCTCCTTGTTCTCCTTCATTGTTTTCCTTGGCCAAAGCAATTGTCTTCTGCTTGTTGTTCTTCTGATTTGAATGGTTTCTTTGCCCCAATCTGACTCATGGAGTAGATGTTGAAATACATCTGTCACTTGAAAAAAACTCAGAGAAGTATTTATGTGGTCTCTAATCTGCGGCATTGTAAATCTGCTGTTTTTTTTTAGACTGGACATTCTAATAAATGTATTCTCTGCAGCAGAGGTAGCGCTTGATCTGTTTTCCCGAGATGTCGTCATGAAATCCAGTTTTATAGTGTTTGATGGTTTCGGTGACTGCACTTTGGGATACATTCAAAGTTCTTGAGAATTTTCGGATTTACTGACCTTAAAATATTGATGTGTTCCTCGGTATAATATGGATTTACAGTATGGGGTTAGGGTTAGCACTAATGGGGATATTGACTCTGTACGCACTGTTCTTCTGCTCGAGACAACTGACGGTCTAATAGACGTTAAGAAGGCAAGAAATGTCAAAAATAAATTCAAGCTGTGAAATAAAACCATTCCAGGTGACTACCTCGTGAATCTGATGAGACAATACCATGAGTATGCCAAGCTAATCGTAGCTACTTTGGACAATCTAAAATATACAGTAAAACACATTCTGGGTTGTTTAATACTTTTTTTGTTTACTACATAATTCCATATATGGCTTCTTTCATAGTTTGGATTCCTCCAGTATTAATTTACAATGTTGAAAATATTAATAATAAAGAAAAAACACTGAAGGAGGTGTGTCGAAACGTTTGACTGGCAGTTTAAACACACAAGAAAAACGTCCTTGATTGATGATCAGTAACCTACTGAATTAGTATAAGGAGCTATTTAATGATAAAACTTCAAAGCACTTTTGCAAGACGCTCTGGATAAGTGTCTGGTGTATGGTGTCGGCCAAACCCCATAAATGTAAAGGAAAATGTGAATGCAACAGCAAAGCGGGCCAGAACTAAAGGATGGTCTAGTAAAATGAAACAGACTTTATTGAACTTCAACGCTTGGTATAAGTGAGGACGGGAGAGACACTAGCCCAGCGACTCGCATGATAAACACAAGTGCATAATGAACATGTACATTATTTGGCAAATTGCAACAGTAACAACATTCCCAGGAGCACATACAGTAAACAAGAGTCTTTCACATCAAGTCCAGACTCGGATATGAGAGTACACGGAACGCTTCCCTTACTCGGGGGAACGTGGAAATTAAGCAACAAAAAAAAACTGAAATAATGTGATATTTGGAATGCAAACTTTGTATAAATATAACATCATTGGTTTTAAAACATTTGTTGGTTCAGTTTTAACATTGGTTGTTTTGAAGAGGAGGAAAAAGGACATGGGTCATGGATATTTATTCACAGTCTTCACAGTAGTCTTGGAGTGTGTGGGCAGAGCTGCAGCGAGATGAAGGGACACGGGGCTCTGGCTACCGTCTGTAGTCATTAAAGCTTCAGCAAAAATGCGAAATCAAGCATGCATCTTAGTGTCAATACAAAACTACATTAGCAGCACACTGTTTTTCGTCAAAAATAAACCCCAATACATTTAAGTAGAACAGACAACTAACAAGAAAAAAAAAACAATTAAAAGACTAAGAAAAAAGACAGGCCAGTTACGGAGACATTAAAGTGAACTATCTCCATTTGTTTTACAAACTGCAATGGCTGAACTACGGTTCTGTCCTATTCCCTCAGCGAAAGAGGCTTCGGGGTTTTTGGTTTTTCGGTTTGTTTTTTATATACGAGGTCACAAATGTTCTAAGTTTTAAACAGTTTTCTCCTAGCTGGCTCCATCATCTAAAAAGGTTTCCGTTCTTTTAAAAACAGTAATATTTTTTTTTTCTCAAATATAGAGTTTTTTTTTCTCCCCCATCCTTTGTATGCACCAATGGTACTTTATCTTTGGATTTTCCATTAAAGCAATACTGTGAGTTATTGTATTCATCAGTTACATTATTGTTGTTGTTACCATATATGGCAAGTGCAGAAACATTCAGAAAAAAAAAGAAACAAAAATACATTGTTAAAGAGAAGTAAGAAACTACATTTCAAAGTAAAAAATAGGGAGTTACAGTAAAGAGGGTAAAAAAGTTTTAAGTGCACAAAATTAAAGAAGTTTAAAAGACAACCGAACGATTTCTTAAATCTGCATCGACAGAAAAATCATTTACAGATATGGTCTTTTCACTTGGCTCAGTGCAGGAGGGAAGGTTGTACAGTAACAATGTTGAACTACATTAGAAGGGGTTAAATGTAAAATTTTAACATTGGCATGGCTGGAAGCAACCTCAAGTGTCTTTGACTGGGAAGGTACAAAAATTAAATATACAAGGAATTTCTTTTCAATCTACCATACACTTAAGTCATTGAATTCAACAATCTACGCAACACCAAAATGTCAATACATGTTTCTATCATTAACACAACGTCGTCATCCCCCCCGCCCTGCCCCACCCAAACCCAATAAAAATCTATCCTTTTGCTCACAATTAAAGTCTGCAATAGTCTTTGTGTCTGGACACTTTGTCCAATTAAAAAAAAAAAAAAAAAAACATTTATAAGATTCAATGACAACGCAAACCAGGTTGTAACATTTTCAATACTATCTTTTTTCCGTTTTTTTTTTTTTGTTTTTTTGGATATCAATTTTTTTTCTCTTGGTACTGTATGCATCAGAACTTTTTTTTCCCCCAAACACCGATGTTCAGTAGCAGAAAATGAATACATGTTGACCTGAGAGTAGACAACATTAAAATACATTACATTAGTTTAGTGAGCCGATATTAAATTATTTTAACACTTAAACGGTGGTAAAACTCATTTGTTGTGTAAGCGTATTTAAAAACAAAAGAACAAACACACTTTTGGTTAGTTAGTCATTAGGTAATTCATTATAAAACCATCTTAGGTTCTACTCCAGTCCTTAGCTGTGCACACTTCAGTTTCCAAACAGTGTTTACGTAGTCTCAAGTGTAAATTGACCAGCATATTGACGTGAGAAAACATTCTACTGACACTTTTTTTTTTTGGTTACAAGCATTGGAAACGTAAGGGATATCCTACAGGATCCAGTCTGTTTAAAAGTCTTTCAAACTATCGCTGTTTTCTCAAGTTATCTTCCATCATTGTATGCTTTCTTTCCCAGTCATCCTCTTTCAGTACCAACACAATAAGTCTGCAGCAAGGCAGATAAAATTACAGCTATAACTGCAATAGTCTGAATGTAGCCTTTGGCTGCAGGATACTATGTGGACTTTTTCTCCTCTGCTGCTCCATCACTGGTGTAACACCCACTAGCAGAGTCTGTTGTTTTTAAACTACTTACATTGCCATTTAGGCTTGAGGTAACAGTTGAGTGTAAGGAAACTTGTATTGAAGAAGAAGAAGAAGAAGCTGGGGTACAAGCAGATTGTGCAGCCCCAGATAAAGCTGTAGAAGTTGATGGAGATTGGGAACGCTGATCTGTTGGTCTGGATAAGCAGGAGATGGCAGAAGGACTCTCTGACAGCTTGGGCAAGGACTTTAAAGGGGATATTGGGTGGCTGGGAGGGTTTGGCTGCGAGGTAGATGAGGGACTAACGTGAGGTAAGAGGCGAGAGGCATGCTCTTTGGCATTCAGGTGCTCCGCTGCTCTTTGTCTGTGCTGACGGTACTCCAGGTGCTGGACGAGCTCTTCGTTCCCATTGAGAGAGATCTCACAGGCAAGGCAGTCATATAGACAAACATCCTTACCTCCTTCTCTAGATGTCCCTTTGGAGACAATACATTGGCTGGTGAGGAAGCTATCATCCAGCTGCTTTATAGTGCCAGAGGAGAGAAAACTTTCTCCGTCTGAGCTGGCTTGCTTCTCTTCTGGTTTGCAAAAGTTCAAGACAAGGTCTTTGTTATAAGCCATGTCCTGAGAGTATGTTGTAGCAGAGATTTGGCTAGCTTTTGGTTTTTGGGATTGTTGCAATAGTTGCTTTTTTTGGAGCTGCAGCCGATGATGCATTAGTGCACCCTGCAAATTGTGCTGATATTGTTGGAGAAGGGAACCTGTGGACAAACCCATTAAAGCTTGTGGCAGGACTGGGCCATACTGAAACATGCTGTCCATACCAAACATGGGCTGCAGAAAGCTTCCGGTGAGAGCTGTGGGAATCTGAGGAGAGAACATGGGAGGGAATCCCGACATAAGACAGGGCAGGAGGGGATTTGAGAGCAAAGAAGTCTGATCTGTGTTTCCTGCTGCTTGCAGAGCCTGGAGCTGACCCAGATCAATGTTGAAGTCCTTAACAGGTTTTGGTGTAGATGCAGATGGTAGTAAAGTATCTTGTTTTTCCTTACTGATAGAAGAGTTTGAATGAGTAGCACTGTCAGTGGAAGCCCTTTCAAGCTTTTCAGTGGGATTCATGCCGTTTTTAGAGTTACTCTCTTTGGACAGCTGGAGCTGCAATTCTGACTCTAACGGTTTGGAGGGCGAGACAGAGGTGTTTACACTGACTGATGTTTGGTCCTTGGCAGCTGACATGGATGAACAAGATGATGTCATAGGTTTGCTGATCAGTCCATTTGAAGTAGGATCAATAGTATCTATACAAGGTAATAAAAATTACATTATTAAGAGTTCAGAAAAAAAACACTATGTACTGTAGAAAATTCTTTACATTTCAAAGTCATGCTTTGTTGCATTGTATACTAAAAATTGATTCCATAAGAAATGCTATATTTATTGAAACACAGTACCTGATTTTGTTGAAGAAGAGCTTGTTAATGACTTGCTGCCAGTCCCTGGTAAACCAGTAATCAGTAAGTTTGCATACTGAGGAGTAGTGTGACTGGAGGATCCCGGACTCTCTGCAGACTGTGTTTGGACAACAGCCATGATGTCATTTGCCTTTTTTAGGTTATTCATCTCCAGGTCAATCATCTGATGACGAACACTTGCAACCTCATTAAATTCCCTGTCTCTGTCTATTTGTCCCCCAAGAGCTTCTTTTACTTTTGCAAGATGCTGCTGGGAGAAGACATGGTCCCGCACAGAGAGACAACCACTGTACTTAACAGAGCAAAGAGTACATTCTGTTTTGGGCCTTTCCTTACATGTACTCTCTGTGCCAAATTGCTTGGCAAGGCTGAGCTTAGCTTTTTTTTCCTTGGCACGTGCATTCTGAAACCACACCTGTACTACCCTCTTGGGAAGCCCAATGTCATTTCCCAAGGCTTCACACTCCAACATGGTTGGGGTTTTGTAGTCACTGAAGCAAGCTTTGAGCACTTTCACTTGCAAGTTGCTTAGCTGAGTGCGATAGCGTTTTTGACCAGGCCTATCGTCAATGTTTTGACCGTTGGATCCGCCTGGACAGGGGGAGGCAGGGTCAGCTAAGCTTGAGTTCTCACTATAATCCAAAACCAAATCATTTTCATAATCCTTTGCATTGAAACTAATTGCAGGGCTAACCAGCCCCGAGGACATTTTGTCCTCATTTTCTGAAGAAGCCTCTCTTTCAAAACTACAGGACAAATTATCATTACTATTGTGTTTTCCCTCAGAGTAGTTTTCTTCATCAGTAATAGTTTCATTCGGGACTGTGTTGACAGAAGTACCTTTATGGTTATCTAGGGTGCCACATTCAAAAGACATCTGGACTGAGGTGGATGATGCTTCCAAGTCAGTTCTTCCACTTATTAAGGGCTTTGGACTTTGATCCTGGTCATGTGAAGACAGATCCCTGCTTTTACAAGTTGGAGAGTCCGGATCATTCTGCCCATCACTTGTGTTGGGCATCTGTAAACAGTTCGAAAAATTTAACAAATCCATTTTCATTTGAGATAACTCCTGATCATGGGTCATACTAGCTGCTGGCAGGCTGAATCCTGCATTCTTTGCTTCATGCCAGTGCCGTGAACGTATATGAGCATCGAGGGCAGTCTGTGCCTTGAATAGTGCACGACAGAATGGACAGCGTCGATGGGCTTGAGCGGGACCCAAACCACGAAACTGACCTTTTCTTTCACGAGCTCGAGTGTTCTGGAACCACACCTGAACCACTCTTTTTTTGAGACCTACTTCCTGGGAAATGTGGTCAAGCATTTGACGTGTTGGATTGGAATCCAAAAGATATTTCTGGTATAATATCTCCAGCTGCTCAGGGGTGATGGTGGTCCTCATTCGCTTGTCCCTCTGGGATTCATCCCCACCGTGCTCCCAGTCGTTTTCCACGGCACTAGTTCCTGATTTGGGCTCAAGCCTTCTCTTCAAGGAGTTTATAGTTGAGTCAGGGATGGCTGCAGATGTAGGTGAATTGAGTGATATCTGTGGAAAAGCTCCAGAAAGCATCTGCCTTGCCACCAGAGGATTAGTTGGGTCAAAAAGCATAAGAGGCAGATCTATGGAGCGGTCCAGGAACTGTGGAGGAACAAAATGATTTTGAGCAACAAGGAAGTGCATTTGCTGATGCTCTTGCCAATGTTCAAAAGATGGGAAATTCAATTTGCACTGAATGCAATGGTAAGGAGTCATTTGCTGCACCTGATTTGGGTGTTTTTGCTGAGAAGAAGGACTTGCGGAATTCGTTTTAGAACTTTCCGAAGGAACTGGGCTTGCCTGGGTCACAGGTGGTTTATGTTGTTGATTTTTATCCACAGGGGATGGGGAACGATTTTTAAGGCATGGTTGTTGATTCTCTTCATTAGGATGGTTTGTCTGATTATATGTTTCTTCATACTTTGAACTTTTAAGACACTCTTCAGGACCACAAGATGCTTCTGTTATTGACTGAATATCTTCAGTAATCGAATTAGAGACAGTATCAGTGTCTGAAAGCTCTTTGTTAGTAGCATTTCCATCTGGGCTTTGCTCAGTACAGTTTGAGAGGTCAGAACCGGAGGGTTGTGGATTGTGGCTTGAGGTGTCACATGGACTATAAGGTTTAGAATCCAATAAAGGCTCGTTTTGAAAACTTGACACTTCATCATTGTCATCTTTATAGCACACCTTCTTCTGATGACTGATAAGATCAAAAATGCGTTGAAACACCATATTGCATTTCTTGCACTCATAGCTGCTGTTGGCAGTACGAATATACCGGTCATTAGAAAACTGTCTTTGTTCGCTGTCTTTTGCTCCCTCTCCTTGGGTCTCGTAGTTTTTCCTGGCTTTCTGACGGGAATTTTGAAACCACACCACAATGACACGAGTGGAAAGATTGAGTAAATATGAGAGTTGTTCAAATTCATCATCTTTAGGGTAAGCATTTGCATCAAAAAAATCTTGAAGAACCCTTAACTGGTAGTCAGTGAACCTAGTCCTTGATGATCTCTTCCCTCCTGAAGACTCTTGTCTTGAAAGCTCAGGAGAGGATGGCCTGGAATCTACTTTGACCTCTTCTAATGTTGTTATGGGTGGGTTATTGAAGTTATATGGGGAGTCCTTATTGCGCTGGCGCTCCTTGAATAGTGTATTCCTAAACCAATGCTTTATAACTTTATTTGGTAAGCCAGATTTGTTGGCCATCTCTTGGACTTGGTCGTCATTTGGGGAGTTATTGATGTCAAAGTACTGCCGCAGAATTCTTAGTTGATCATCAGTGATCCTGGTTCGAGGTCTTTTACCCTGCTGTTGCAACATAGCAGGAGTTAACTGCTGCTGATAAAGCTGGGCTAAGTCAGCTGTGAGACCAGGTTCAACGGGTGGAAGATGTACAGGTAGTTGAGAAGACAAGGTCGGCAGGGGAATGGGGTGCATGAGGAGTGGGGGGAAAAGTGGCAAGTCAATGGGTAAGGTGATTGGAGCTAATGGAACTTGGGGAGTTGAGACAGTAGTGGGAGTAACAGTGGATGTGGAGGGAGTAATGCATGACACGGCTTTCTGTTGAGCTGGATCTATTGGAGGTTGTGGAGGTGAAGCAGGGGAAGGTAAGGAAGGAGAAGTGTCAGGAGATGAAGGAGTAAAAGGAAAAAGCTTGTCATATTGTTCTCTATAGTCTTTGGCAAATTTCTCTACGGACTGTATTGGCAAAATCGATTGGTGAACATGCTCTTTATGGCTCTTTAGTATCAATGCATTTGAAAAAAGCTTCCTACAAGACTCGCACACCATCTTCTTATCAGAGTCTGAATGATGGACCTCTTTGGCATTGATCTTTATCTGTCCATTTGGCACAACCTCAGACGGTGTTGTCTGATACTGCTGCTTATTTTCATTAAACTGCATGACTAACTCGAACCCTATGTTCTCCAGCAAAGCTTTTGAAACATTTCCAGGGGCATCATGAGCTACCCTTGGTGGAATTAAATCTATAAAGAATTCTCCACGATCCTCATCGTCAACTTCGTCCTCAACCTCATTGTCTTTTTGTGCTTTGAAATCATCAATATTATTGTGTGAGATGGTTTTATGCAACTCCTTTGTTTCTTTATTTCCGGTTTCATCTGTGCCTTTGTGAATCTGAGAATCAGAGGTCAGGATCTGTCCGCCACCTTGTTGAGGAACAAGAACATTGTCCTCGGGAGTCAGAAACACAGACTGTTGAGACCCACTAACTGCAACTCTGTTCGGTGGCTGTTTACAAGAAGAGGTAAGGCTTCCCTGCTGGGACAGCTCGGAACAATTTTCAGGTCCAGCAGGCTTTGATTTGCTAAGGTTTAACTCTGAGCCTGTTAGGTTTAGCTCAGGGCTAATCTGAAACTCCCCTCCTGGGATGAGAAATGGAAGCAGAAGCTGCTGTTGCTGCTGCAGTGGAAGGAGAGTGTCTGCTGTGATGGGGAAATGGTGAAGAAGTGCTGGATTGAACAAATGGGACTGAAGAAGTGCTGCTTTCTTTTGTAGCTCCTGCTGGATCTGGGCTTGGGCCTGTACTAATTGTTGTTGCTGTAATTGCTGCTGTTGTAATAACTTATGCTGATTCGCTGTTGATGTTACATCGACCACTGGTTTCTTTTTAATCTCCTCGGGATGTGAAGGAATACTTATAATTTGGCTTGATGATACAACATTGTGTTCATTGCTCTGTTGGTGCTTTAAGTGAGTCTGGTCAAGAGCTGAAGAAGTACAAGTGGCATTGTTTATAGCATTTGTAGGCTTCAAAACCATTGCATTATCTGAAACTACTTTATGAAGCAATGGGTTTCCAGAAGTTGAGCTAGCTGCTGATGAATCAAGTTTGGCTGCACGAGCTTTGGTTTGGTGTAGTACAGATCGCATATGAATCTCTAAGGTGGAGCTCTGGCTATACGCTACATGGCAAATGCTACATTTGAAGGGTTTGTGGTCAGCACTGCTGCTCACAGCCTCTGGCAAGGCAGCTGAAGAATCCTGCACTGAACGCTTTACTTTGTGCAAGTGTGAGACAGAGTTGTAGTGCACCAAGAGTATGTTCTTTTGTGTGAAAGATTCCTTGCATACGGTGCATTTGAAAGGTCTTGATGGATCCAGGAATTTTTCAGTTGAGAGGTTTGGCCCTTTTCTTATAGGCACGACTGAGGGCTTTGGACTGAGTTCAGCATCCTCTCGAGCTAAGTTCAATACACTGTCAGGTGGGCTTATTTTCTCATCCAGGTCACTTTGTTCATCTTCTTTCACCTTTTCCTCCTCACAGCTTCCCTGAACTTCATCGAGTCCTTGGTCTTCAGAAGCTAAGAGGTCTTCGGTCATCAACAAACTCCCACAGAGCTGTTGCAGCTGGATCTCACTAAGCTCAAGATGACTAGTCTCTAAGTGCTTCTGCAGGGCCTGTATTGTTCGAAAGCTGCGTTGGCAAAGGCAGCACATAGTGGCAGCCCTAATGGCATGGTATTGAGAATGCTGTTGAAGCTTTTCAGCGGTTTTAAAGGCAAGGCTGCATTGACTGCAACGGTACTTGTAGACATGGCGATCAGAAATCGGGATTTGAAGTCTCTGGCTGTGGAAGTGGTTGACGTGCGTTTGTAGGGCACTGGATGATGTCAAGACTTTATTACAGCCTTTCTGCCAGCAAGGGAAAGCAGCATTGTTTTCCTTTGTGGATTCTGCATCTTCTAAGGGCTGCTTTTGTGTTTTTGCTATCTCTGGTCGACATGTGGTCACTCTCTCTTCCTCATCTTCATCTTGTTCTAATGAAACATTTGAAAAAGAACAAGCTGGTACAAATTCTTAAAAGTACAGAAGCAACAAACGCCCCCCCCCCTCCCTCCCCACCAAGTAGGCTTTTTTTGTCATGTCAACCATAAATAGTTTAGTACATAGTGAAACAAAACACTGTTTCTCCAGTGTTTCTCCAGTGTTTCTCAAGTGCTACATACAAGATAAAGTAACACCCAAAATTAACAAAAAAAGGACCGTTCAAAAAGACGACATAAAGTGCACATGCAACATTTTTTTAAACTTGTGTAAAAAGTAAATCCCTCGATCCCTGCACTCTCGTTTTATGCTTAAAGCTAAAACACAGCTTCAAATGTAAAATGCAATTATCGTTTTCCAATATGCCTGACCACATGAACATTTAAGAATAAAAGTGTTAATTGCAGGAACTGGACATAACAGCGTGCCTGTGGTGCTCTTCAATATCTTTTTGCTTTTAAATTCTGCAAAATTCTTATTGCCTTCTAATAGTGAAGCAGCAGCACTGCTTGCTCTTAATTACCAAAACTGAGAGTGGACTGCTACTTACCATCAGGCCTTTTTATTCCATTGCAGCTGGAATCTGCCTTGGTCTGCTGGGTATTAGAGTCTGGCACGTGTAGGAACATCTTCTCCGGCAGCACATCTGAAGCAATCACCTGAAAAAGACAGAGAAGAGGAAAAATCTTAAATGCTTTTCCAGGCACTCAGATCCTTACCTGTGATTTATAAACCATGTAACTATGCTTTTACTTCTTTAAGAACAGGAAAACCTCTATCCATAAAACCGTACTGTGAGAGCTCACTTAACAATTCCATAAAACCTTCAATACTAAAAAAAAAATCATCTAGAAAAGAAACCAGCGTGATACAGTAACAAAATGTAATCATTCATTTCATTACTTATAGAATAAGGATTGCTTACTCGGCTCATCATGGTACCAAATGTACCCAACAAAAGGCTTACAATACTACTGAAAATTGCTGTGCAATAGACTCTGCTGCATTGTAGGAAGCCAGACAGTATCGTCTTGATTTAATTGGCATGCCATTGAGTGAATGATAGCATGTGGATTAAGATGTAGTCTACAGTAGGAAAAATGCTAGACAGTTTTTTTCTACAAAACAGCAATCCTTAGTCCTTGTGTCTGACGTTCTGTTTAGTCTGTTGCTTTATGGCTCTTTATATAGAACCAAATGCTGCGCCTTTTATTACATATGTAACTATTGATAGGATGATCATTATAGCTGATAATCAGTCCATTCCTTGTGCATTCAAATGATTGATTTGTCAAAGTGTAGCGGAAGCACACGAAGTCTGCGGAAGGCGGTGCGTATAGTGCTGGTAACTGTGCATGCTCAAGACACCGTCGTTTAAAATCACGGTACTTCTGAATTTGATAGCTGTGTCATCTTTGTAATGTTAATAAATTGAGTAATAGACGCTTAGGGGAGTGCTCCTAGATGATGCAGGTTTGAGTAATGTTTTCCGCGTGTAGTAATAGTGGACGGTGGGATTGATTTTCAGGAAGTGCATGACGCATTGCGCTGTGCGGTTAAACTGATTATTAATCGATCATCAACTGTATTAAACCGACAATCAATTATGGAACTCCCATTACTATTTGTAACTTTATCATATATACCAGGTACCAAATGTACGTGACATTTAATATTCGGGATTAAATCTAAATCAATTTTAACTAACCACACTTACCTTTTTTTTTTTTTTATAATTCAGGAAGCTATACCAGTAAACGATTTAAGTTATACCATAAGTAAGAGATTTTATGTGTAGTTCCTTTATGCGCGAGGACATTTTTTATAATTTTATATTTTTTATAAGTGGTAATCACTGTCGCCTTTGCACCTCCATGTTTTCTCCGTGCTTGGTGGGTTTCCTCTGGGTATTCCAGTTGTCTCCCACAGTCCAAAGACAAGCAGATTAAGCTAACTGACATTTCCAAAATGCCCGTAGTGTATGAATGTGAGTGTGTATGTGCGTGTGCCCCGCGATAAGTTGGTATAGACGGCGGCGATGGCGGTACGCAAAGGTGAAGCTAGCCGAATTGTTTATGGATGATTGGAGAAACTTGACCATTGGTACAATAAAGAGTTATAAAAACCTGCACAAAATCAGTGAATAAGATGAAGTGAAACTAAACCCAAAAAACCCAAAACATATCCATTGGGTATTCCAGCACACAGAAAACTTATCGATGCTGTTACACATCTCACGCTGTAATCGTAGCCCCATTGTTTTCTATTGTCATAACGGTCACCGTTCCAGTCCCTTGAGTTAACTGAAATTGATCTATAACCCCTATTCTGTTCGCTTCCATTTGGAACAGGTCTTGTTTTTAAATGTGCAGTGAAAAAAAAAAAAAAAAAAAAACACCCGCAATTAGACATCACAATAGACCTGTGGTCACGAGAGCAACACTTAACGGAGTTCACAGGTTAAGTGTACTAGGAAGCCCTTCCTAGCATATAACAATGCCTTTAGACATCTCTAGTCCAAATAGGCCTATCATTTACCCCCTCGGCTTTAAAACGCCGAAATCAATGCATCTGTGAGGTAGAGGGAAATTCAGCCTGAGAGCTAGCGAGGCACACAACAAAACAAAATGGCTGCCATTATCATCACAAAGCCCACCATTTCAGCGAGATGCTTCATTAGAGGATAGAAGCCAAGCACACAAACCTTCTCAAGGTCACATTTAATTTAAAGCGCATAATTGGGGAGCACAGTTCGTAACAAGAACCACCTAGCACTGGATCAGGACTAATGAAGCTCAATTATTTTCATTACCCTATCTCATTGGAGGAGGAGGAGGAGGATTGGGGGGGGGGGGTTAGGGAGGGGGAGGCAGCGAGAAATGATGTCGCGAGGGTGGGGAGAGATGAAAGATTAATATACAGAAGCAGAGAGAGCAAAAATAAATAAAGGATGGAAAACAAAAGCAAAAAGATTTTATTTGGGTCATTTCTGTTGATCTTAATCGGTACGTTCGGGTGTATATTATTAATTAGTGCAATTATAAATACGAGTCTAGGTTTAAATATTGACTGATTAAAAAGTAAATAGTCTTTGTGTCTTGTATATAGATTATTTATCTATTTGTGTTTGGCTGTTTGATCTCTCTCTTTTTTTAATAAAAAAAAAAAATATATCGGCACGCTTGCAGTTAATATTTGGTGACATCATGCATTGGGGAAAATAACACTGCGTCCTGAGGCTCGAGGCAAAAGTACCATCAGGTTGCAAGGCCATGAAGAACATCTTATCCTTTCTCCACGCAGAACATTTCAACCACATGTTGTCTCAGGGTGTTGTCCTTCTCGTGTCTCGTGTCCTCGCCACCCTTGCCTATGGCTTGTTGTTCGTTAGGGATTGTAGAGTTCTGTACCTCGTGACTGGTAAAATGTCTGTTGCTAAATACGCCATCCAAATAAAAATGTAATGGTCTTGAAGCTCCTTTTAAATCCATAGATTTGGACGTGTGGACATCCAGAGACTGAAAAAAATATCGATATATTTCTGCTTTGCCTTCTTCATGCATGTTTGTTTTATACAATAATCTTTGTCCATTTTCTTAAAGACCAATCATTTTACAGTATCAGTGCACCGAGATAGAAAGGGAGAGGACTATTATGTGAACTTGGATGCCTTTAAAAAAAGACACTAAAGTGGACAATCATCGTGAGCTTTGCATCGTGTCTATGCCTTTCATCTGGCCTGAATGAAAATGAAACTGTCTTAATGCAACACAAAACCCATTTTGTCACGATTTGGTTCCCCCTGCTGTGCATCACGGTTGTCATAGCGACAGAACCATTTGCTCTTACTTCCTGTCCCAGTCTCCGCCTCCACCTCTGTGTTTCCTCACTGCATTTGCCCCAATTACTATGTGCACTTTTAATCTTTTTCTTTGTACTTTTTCCTTTTTTTTTTTTTTTTCCGTTTACAGATGTAATAACCAGTTTACGGACTGTGTGTGAAACAGAGAGGGCATCGCATTTGTGTCCCATTTATGCAAACACCTGCATGAAAATCCCCGAGTTACAGAGACGCAGGTCACCGTGTGTTAACGCTACATTTTCCTGCCGCATGCTGGCGGTGTCTGCTCACGGCTCTGTCGTGTGTGTCTCACCGCGTTAATGAGTTTCTGCGTGCAGTCTGCGGTGACGCTGTGCAGGTGTGTGAGGTGAGAGCGCATCAGAGCGACACTGCGCAGCGTGTCCTGGCACAGCGGGCAGCGGAGAGTGGGCTGCACAGCATGCTGGATCATTACGTGACTCCTCAGACGGCCGAGATCAGTGTGACAAAATCGGCAGAACGGGCACTGACGGACCTGAGAGTCAGAAAAAGAACCAGATGTTTGATTCGATGGCATGAAACACTGATCTGTAATACAAAGCGCACAAAGCTGTTTTAGGTCTAATGCAGGGAGGTGGGGGGTCTAATATAACCTGCTCCGAGGAGATCTCTTCCTGCGCTCGGGGGCGTTTTGCAGGTACGGTGTCATCCGCGTCTCCAGCTGCAGAGCGCTTGGGACTGACAGACGGCTCGTTCTGTTTCTTATCTTCATGCATGGATGCTTCTAAGGAAGAGAAAAACACACACACACACTTTAGATATGAATCTCATTACGTTCTCTGGAACGAAAAAATGAGCAATCTGGACTCATGAGATTGTCCTATCGGAGTTAAAAGCGTGCAAGGCAGAAGCGCCACTCAGGAGTTTGTTCTGACCCGTTTTCTCCCCCTCTCCGCTCGCTTGTTTGGTCTGGTCCGCCTGGTCAGAGATAATCTCAGCGGGTGACTCCGTCTCATTCACGTCTCCTAGAAAAAGGGTGGAGGGGGAGGAGAAAGAGAAAGTGTTGACCTCAATCTATCTTGTGTACCGTTTTAACAAACATGTGGCTTTAGTTAGCACGGGTGAGGGTTTCCTTTTCACAGGCGGACTAAACTTAAAAAAAAAATTTTTTTTTTAAAACGTTCTTTTTATGGTGAAAGTGAATCTCGGACTTTCTTTGTCTTTGCGTTTTGCGAGTGTGAGATCACATTCTAACCTACAGGGGTCAGTCTACACTGTCAGGGGCTTTAGTTGCTTCAGCACAAACCCTTCACACACACACTCACACACACACGTAACAGCATGCGACTGCTTTTGCAGATGCCGTTCTAAAGCGAAAGTGAATAGATAAGAGATTAAAAAAGAGATGAAGAGAAATGGTGTGGTGATGTCAGCAGCTTTATCTAACCCAAGTCACAGGAGGTCACCAGGGTCATTCTCTCACACTCGGAGTGCATTTCGCTCCACGATTCGAAAGAAACTGTTACATACAGTAGGTGGTTCATTACTGCGCCTGTGTGTGTTGTTTTATTCTGCTTCCTGCGCAGCACCTGAAAGCCAAACCTTCACAAAAGAGGACAGAAAGATACGCTGTTGTTCTTTTTGCAGCGTCTAAAAGAGGACAAGACACAGCGCCTCAGGACATGCACTTCACTCCTGCCCTCCCTCCCTCCCTCCCTCCCTCTATCCGCCGTCCCCTTCTCGCCCGCTTTTTCTGGCTTTCTGCTTCTTTAGCGCGGCGATTGTTCACGGGGCGTGGGGGAGGGGAGGCGAGGAGAAGAGCTGATTTGGGTAGGTGTTTGAGGATTAGAGTCGGCCAAGCCAGAGGAGACAAAAAGCCATGAGGGCTGTCATAACAGACCAATCAAAGCGCAGCTGAGGGATCGGCTAGCGCTTCTCCGAGAGCCTGATTATGACAAAGAGAAAGACGGGCCGAGGGAGAGGCCAGCTGAACACCAATTATCCTGACAGCCGTGCTATTGATTTCCTATCAGACCTACACAGCCATAAACACAGGACACATAATCTGAAAGAGTCAAATCCGCTCTGCTTATGAATGCTCCGCTGGACACGTCACACACTCGCCCTCACTCGGCCTTTTATTGTTTTATTTTGAATTGATTGGATTCCTAAAGAAAGCACAATAGCCAAAAGAGCGAACGCGATAATTTTAAAAAGCTACAGATAAAACGTGCCAAAAAAAAATAATAATAATAAATTCATACTAAAATGTGAGTTGTGCACTCAAGAGAATTACTCGTTAATAGCAGTTAATACACGTCTGTTAAGACTGTATTTAATATCTATTCTAATGAAATACAAAGCAGGCGACAGTAATTTCTTTCAAATTCGGTGATAATGATGTGCAGCTATCATCACTTAGCACAATGCATGTTTCATATTTTCACCATTTGGATCATTAGCAGAGAATTTGCAAAGCAATTTTCCTTCACTGGAAAGAGAAAGAAAAAAGAAGGAAAAAAAAAACACAGCAACAAAAGAGATTTAATTTCTCCGGCTATAAAAACAAACGTCCAGACTGATTAACTTTTCCATAATCAAAGCCGTGCAGTTCTTTTGGCCTGTTTCCATTTTGCGCAGAAGAAAGAAAGAAAGGAGAGAACGAGCGAATGAATCCGCATCGGGGCGGTGAGGTCAGCCTGGCCAATAATGAAGTGATAAAATGCACTCACACGTGCTAACAGACTCCATACGCACTGGAGGCACACACCTCATCAGCACTTCCTGCTCGGCTCGGGGATCGGTATACAAATGCTCTGCGGCATCGATCCGTTATTGATTACAAATTAGGAAATGCCCTGGTGTTCTTACCGAGATCAATAGTGAGCCATTGAGGCTCAGTGATCCACTCCAGCGCTGTTTATTCAGCCGCTGCTTCACTGAGAGACGCGGCAAAGCCAGTCACTTATCACAGCTTTCGCTTTACACACCGGAGTCGCGCGGAAAAAAAAAGAAAGAAAGAAAAAAAAAAAAACGTGAGACAAAGGTTTTTGTTCCGTTATGTCATCACTGTGCTCGGGTCTTTGCGTGCATTTTGATGGGAATAAAAGGAAATTCCGATGCTCTGGGAACAACAGAGGATCCCTTTGAGGATTTTTTTTTTTGGCAGCAACTAAAGCTGGCATCAGGCCTTTTATTCGTTAATGATTGCTACGATGTGGCTTTTCAATTACTGGCAACACACAAAGGCTGTAATATGCAAATGAGACCTCGAATAAATCAGGGAACAAATCACCATGTGGTGAGTTTACCTCCCGCAGCCGTTTAAGGTGAGTGTTACAGTAGTGTGAGGGTTCGATGAGGAGCAGGCAGCATCCACACGATCCATCGTCGGACTCTTAACACTATTATTGGTCAGAAGAACACTTTGATACACTTCAAAGCAAATACGATTTGGTTTTAATCCATGAAAAGAAGTTTTTTATTTTATGAAAAGGAAAAAAAAAAATAAAACATATTTGTCTCTTCCTGAGACAGGCTCCAAACGCAGTACGACCCTAGACTTCGTCTCTTTGTCACGCATCTCAGGGGCAAATGTTTAAGAAGGAAAAGAAGAAGATGCTTCTCCTTAAACAAACCTCACCACTTCTACAGGCATTAAGCAATCACCGAGTCTCTCCTGTGCTCTCTCTCTCTCTCGCATTCTTTTTCCCTTCAGAGATTAATTAGATAGCATTAATTAACTCATTGCTCATTACTGGGTGAGGCCTTTATCGGCTGCATTGACTGGACACCGCCCCTGGTCAGGCCTCCTTCTGGGCAGTGAGGATGTAACAAGTCTGATTATTGGCAGATGAATTAACACAATCAATTCCTGCCATTCTCGACAAAAATCTCTCACTCCCATTCACTCCCTCTTTCGCTCTCCTTCTGTCCGAATGCAGGGATCGAGCTTTTGTTTAAGCCATTAGTCGAACCGATTTCGGGGTTTCAACCAAATGCTAATTGACTCCACCACCCGCTCTTGTCAATTATCTCACGGTAAATAACCACACGCTCTCTTGTTCTCTTTGGCTTCGCTGTGTGTGTGTGTGTGTGTGTGTGTCTCCCGGCCCCTCCCCCTCTTACCATTCTGACATCTTTTACAGATGCACCCAAGAAACTGCCCCACAACATGGGGGACCATAGAGCTACATGTTATTTCGAATGGCAACAAAAATGATTTTATGGACATTAACAACTGTATAAACCCAAATACCAAATAAACTACAAAAATCTTTTAGTGCATGATAGAATTTGGGTGAAACACTCAACATTATAAGCTTACAATGTCTGACATTTAATTAGAATTGTATGACCTCATAATGGCAGGTCATGAGACGAACTCTGGTACATGACCTGTACACACACGGCATTTTTGTACCTACTCTTTGATCACAGAGACGGCACCGAGCCAATCTTTCTCTTATTTATGGGACACCCAGTCGTGAAAGCACAAACCGCCATGACTGTATGAGCAGCACTTTTACAATTAACATCTGAAGACAAATTTATTGGTTGTCTTTGTAGCTTGTTTTAAAAAAAAAACTAAAATAATAAATATAGATCCAGAATACTGGAATATTTACGTTGTATATAGACTATTAATATACATTTACTAAATAATTTGCAGTATAATATACTAAAAAGGGAAACTTTTTAAATGGCTGTTTTTAGTAAAAAAAAAAAAAAAAAGACAAAGCATTTCCCGTGATCACCTGAAACATCCACCTGTAAACATGCAATTAAGAATTTCCTCATTTTCATTTTCTTTCAGCATTTTACACTGTAGCTTCCTAAGTAATTCCCTGCCTGAATATTAACCTACGATAAAGTGTCTTGCGGAATCGCTGGAAACCTGTGCATGGCTCGGACTTACCGTTATCTTTAGCATGACTCTTTCTGATCTCAAAGATGGAACTGAGCTCCTCCTCTCCTCCATCCTGGAGACCATTCTGGATTCGCTGCAGTCTCAGGAGTCCCTCCCCTCTCTGATGGCTCAACGAATTGGCGTGCTGCACCAGACTGAGGCTGTTCTGGGTGGAGTAATCGCACAGCACACAGCGCAGAGAGCCGCCGTCGGACACGGCTCCCTCGAACTGCTGCAGGTACTGCGGAGAAAGGAAGGAAGAGTGATGTTCACCGATGTGCATTTATTTATACCAACAGAGCAAACATTCACAGACGCTCGGTATTTCATATTCAACTGTCAGATATCACTATACATACCCACATCAATTATCTATCTGTTATCAAGTAAACCATCTACTCAGAGGCAGTAACATTCACAGAGCTTATAAACACACTTACTTGTTATATAATCAATAATCAATAATCATATACTGACGGTCTAAACGCCACAAACCACAGTGTATAATATATAAACAGACACTTTTTTTTCCCTGGTATATATTCACTTAAATTCACTTAATCTGGTAGCAGCATATGTCCTGATTTTCGTGAAATGCATTAAAATTAAAGAAATTGCACAACAAACACACCACACCCAGCATGAAGTATTAATCCCACTCAAAATTTAACATTTTACTCTACATGGGCAAAAGTATTTGGACAACTTGGACAATGCCATGCTTCCAACTTCGTGGCAACAGATTGGGGAAGTCTCTTTTTCTACTCTAATCCCCGACCTCAACCCCATTAAACACCTTTGGGAGCCAGGCCTTCTCATCTAACATCAGTGCCTGACCTCGTAAATGCTCTACATAATGAATGGACACGAATTCCCACAGAAACACAGCTTTCGAAAAAGAGTGGAAACCGTTATAGCTGCTAAAAGGGGGACCGACCCTATACTGAAGTAGATGCATTTGGGTACGATGCGATTGCAGGTTTGGCCAAATACCTTTGCCCATATAGCGTATTTTGAAATAAATACCTCACAAACCTCAAATCAGCTCATATGTAATGCTGATATACTATAAAAATAAGTTTATATTCATTATAACCCACAGATTTTTTTTTTTTTTTTACAAAACACCCAACGTATACACGACAATGTCTTCTGTTTGTTTTTCTGCAACAAACAGTTTGCACCAAGAGAACGACTGATTAGCGCGCTTTACTGAACGCTAAACTCATTGCCTATGGACTGGACTAATGGGTCACATTAGCAGGAGGGAAAAATAACACACCATCAATCTCCATTACTAAACAGACCACAGAGGCCTGAGGGCAAGATCACAATTTCATCCTCAGCTTGCTTAGCACGTCCCTGCAGCCCCATGAATGAGAAAGAAGATCTTAACTTAAGATATTACAAGTTCATATTAGGCAAAGATCCAGTTTACGTGTTTAGAAGCGGATAAGAGGACATGGACATATGTTACCAGTCAAAATTTTGGACACAACTTCTAATTCCATGGTCTTTCCTGATTTTTTTTTCTACTCTGTAAAACAACGCTGAAGGCATCTCCTTTGAACATTGATGTATTTGTTACTTTTGCCCTGTAAAGCCTTTATAACGGCTCTAATCTGTATTGCTGGTTGTTAATTGGTGATTTCTGAGGCTGGTGACTCTAAATGAACTTCTCCTCTGCAGCAGAGGTAAGTGTTGGTCTTGCTTTCCTGGGAAGGTCATCATGAGAGACAGGTTCATCATGGTGCTTGATGGGTTTTGCAAATGTTCCCAGAACAGCTGACCTTATTTTAAAATAAGAACTGACTTTTGTTGTTGATGCTGTTACTTAATTATATAATCCCATACGTGTTACTTCATAGTGTTGAAATCTCCAAATTGTTCTAGAAAGTAACTGCACCAGAAGGTGTGTCCCAAGTTTTGACTGGTACTGTATGGAAGACGGAGCTGGATGATAGGCGGAAGAAATGCATGTAAGCACTGTCAGGTGTGCAGCAGTGACTCTACAGTAAAACCATCATCATCATCCACCAGTTAGATATACCTGTAGATGTTTAAACTGACAACAAGCGGTTGACAATTCTTATCACTACCAATGGAAAGTTTGCCACTGGTGGGCCCTTGAGCGAGGCACTTAACCCCATAAACTTTTCACATGTATGTTCACAAGGATATGAAAAAAAGTCGCTCTGAATAAGAGAATCTGACAAATGCTGCCTCCAGTAAATTAGCTGTTTCTATAGAAACAGTAAAATATAAAAAGCCTTATTGACTTTTCTGATAAATAAGCCTTAAATAGAAGACAGCAAGCTCAGTTCAAGAGTGAAGAAACAAGCAAATACTTTCTAGAACCAGTTAGCTTATCAACGTTAAGTATTCACATCCTGAAAGAAGAAAAATTGCAATCAAGTGTTTAGACATACACTCTTAGAAATCAGCTTCAACAAGGACGGTTTAATGGTGTAAACTTTCTAAATTCTTAACATGTTTATACTTAAAAGCTTTTGTTAAAACTTTTGTTGCCTGGTTCTACATATAACCTTTAAAGATTCCTGCATCCGGACAAGCAGAACGACCATTTAAGGTATAAAAACTTTTTTAAATAGTCAACTACAAAAACGGTCACGGTTCCAAGAATTTACCTTGTATAGTCTTAAGCTGGCCTTGTGTCTCGAGTTCATTGTGTGCAGTTTCAGCTTCTCCAAGCTATTGGCCTCGTAACAACATGCGTTACATCTCAGTTGCACCTGGACACCAGCGGCGACACACCTGAGCATCCACTCCTCCTCTTCTTCGGGGCTTCCATGGCGTCTGCTGGCTTCCTGAAGGTGTGCTGCTAGTTGGTAGCGCTGCAGATGTTTGTCTGTTTGGCAGTGCAGCTGGAAGTTGGCTCTCAGAGGCGTGGCGTAATGACATAGCCGACAAAGGTGGGCATCACCGGTCGTGCCTCTCCAGTCAGCATCAGGAAGCGAGCGTTGCATGGCCAGGTGCTGACTAAGAGCAACCAAGCTGTCTGAGGAAAAATGACCACACAGTGCACATTCAAAAAGCGCCTCTGGGGGTTCTTCATCCGCTGACTTCCGAAGAGACTCCTGCATGGTTTCTCCACCTGGTTGTATCATGCTGGTGGGGTCGGGAAGCCTGGTTTGAGGCTGGCAGTATGGGTAGAGCTCTGCAGCATTTTGCCGATGCTGACGCTGCATATGAGCCAGGTTCTGCTGCAAAAGGAGCATGTTGTGTGTGTGCTTCTCACTGGTCATGTGTATGCGAAGGTTCCTAGCTACGTTGGTTTCGTAGTCGCATACTTCACACCGCCATGATGCACGTCCCTGCACTTTAGGAGACGGAGAAGGGGCCTGGGTAGAGTGCGTGTGAGTCATGGGGCTAGGCTGGACTGCTGGAGCATCAGAACGTGTCTGCGACTGCAGATTCTGCATGTTGTTGAGGTGTTTATCTGACTGCATGTGGATGCTCAGGTTGCCTTTGGTGGTGGTGGAATACTGGCACACCTGGCAACGAAAAGGCTTGTACCCGCAGGTGTAAGTCTCCCCTCTAGCCAGGCGAGGGTGGTTTTGCCCACTAGCACAATATGGACACTGTCCATCATCAGAGTCGGGGTGTTTTTCTTTCATATGAGCCTCAAGGGTCTGCTGGTACTTATAGTGCCAATTGCATTTAGGGCACTTCAGTGTCTTGCAGGAGTTGCGTGAGTGTGTCATATTCACTTGGCCAACAAAAGAATAAGAAGATCCCTGGCTGTTGTCCCGCCCAACAATAAAGTCTTGTTCACCCCCAGCTAATATATTTCCTCTAGACCCAAATTCCACCTGTCCTTCCTCGAGCTGAGATTTGGTAGTCTGGGACAGAGGTGGGGTGACGGTGGGTGACTGACAGGTGCTATGGTTACTAGGTAGATTAGAGTTAGTGACATCTGGCGTGTTGTCATTTGGTTCTTTTGCCATGGCACTACCCTTCTCTGACAGGTTATTTGGTTCTGTTTCCATCGCACTCTCTAGGTTGGAAAGTTCTTTTGGAGTAGCGACTGTGGACGAGGTATGCACAGTAGAGGATACCGCAGCAGGGCCGTGGCAGTTAAAGCTTGTTCCACACTCTAACTCAGAGTCTGTGAGAGATTTGGTGTTGTTAATAAAGCTGGTTGCTACTGTGACAGAGTTGGGAGATTTGGGATTGCTTTGGTTTGAAAGAGCCGGTTCAGTAATGTGCCCTTGTCTACCACTGCTGCTAATACCGCTCGCAACATCCTCTGCAGTGGAAACTACCTCTGAACTCAACCTCTCCTCTCCTTCTCTGCTACCTCCACCATCATCACTGCTCCTCTGTGGGCCCTCTCTGCCCAGGGTTGAAGGGTCTTTGGCAGGGCTCAGCACTGAGGTAGGAAGGGGGACTCTGGGTAGAGAGGGCTGAAGAGGAAGTCCTGGCTCAGAGATCTGGAGGTGCTCCCTGTCTTCCTGACTTTGCATGGCCACCTTGTTGCGCCCTAAAGCTGTGGTTGTTAATTGGGTTGGCACGTTGCTAGTTTTTGGTTCTAGGAAGCTTAGGAGTGGGAGGTTACTGGGGCCTACAGGCTGCAAGATGGCACAGGTGTGCTGGAGCAAAAGCAACTGCTGTTCCTCCGGAGTAACCATGATACCATGCAGCTGTGAAACATGACCTCTAAAAGCATGCACACGACTGAATGACAGACGACACAGAAAGCACACCAGGACAGGTTGTTCTTTGCCAAGCAGTGCTAGCTCTGCTCCAAAAGAACCCGTTCTGGCAGGAGCTCTATCTTTGGATTGGCAGGTCAGCAAAGCGCGAATATCACTAGAGAGGTGGCACCAGTTCTTAGGGTGGAAGACATGGAAGCTTTTCAAAGTAGAGCTTTGGGAAGAAGAGTAATGGCATGAGCTAACAAAAGATGGACGAGATGAGGATGGAACCCCATTACATGGCAGCTGACTTTGGCTCTCTAGGATACAAGCGGACCCATCAGCCTGGTAGATGATCTGGCATTCTACCTTATCAGTTTCATCACCCCCCTCATCATGTTCGCCTTTTATATCTCCTCTTCGCTCGAAAAAGTCACCCACAGGACAAGCATCAACCTGTTTTTTAGCGATCCCCTCTTCCTCTTCGTGTCCATCTGCAAAAGCTCTCCTTTCTCCCTTGCTTTGCGCCTTCGCTTCTTTCCTCCACTCGGGTTCACCCTGGCTGGGTGGGCTGGCTGAGTTCAGAAGAGAGGTGTTCTCTCTCTGTAGGAGTAGTAGCATGGAGGATGGTGGGCTGCAGATCCCTGGAGGCTGGTTTACACAAGGGCCAGAGGCTCCGTCTTCTGAGACAGAGTCACAGCACTCCATCCTTCCAGTTACTGGACATTCTCATCCCAGCCAGACCTATACAGAGGGAAAGAGAGGCGAAGATGCTTGAGTTACAGTAACCGCTTTTGGTATTGACACAAAACTAACATTTATGTGAGGACCACTTTAGATGTAAACATGCTATACACAAAATTTATGTTTTTTACGTGTAAAAATCAGGGGTCTTCCTATAACAGAAAATGTGACACAGTCACTGTATATGGACAGAGAGAGAGAGAGAGAGAGAGGGAGAGAGAGAAAGCATACCAGTGATCAAAAAAACACAAAACACTATACTGCAATCAATAGCTCTTTGCAAAGCTGCATATCTGAAAGCTGAATATTGCATGAGGAAAGTTTCTTGGAATTGCTCAAATCTCTTCACCTAATACCTCTGCCTGTCAATTCCCTTACATCTGTCACCTTCAGTAAGTTGCCTTTTAGAAAACACAGAAAAGGGGTTCATCTTAAGTTCTTTGTACAATTCTTAAAGTTTCCTTTTTTTCATCCAGATGGATCCATAATGGTTTTCATTCTAACCTTAGCATTAAGTGTAGTACCCTTATTTATCCAAATGTACCCTTTAAAGGGGACCTATTGTGCAAAAAATAAAAAATAATAATTTTTGGACCCTCACATGGCTCTCCGATGTATGTGTGAGAAAAAAATGCCCTGTTTTTTTTTTTTATCCGTTTTCTATTTTTGTACTGCCCAAGGCTTAAATAAACCTGGTTTTGTGACCTCATATAAGAAAAGCCCCTCCCTCTTTTTAGCTTATTTAAATAGACAGTGAAACAGTTCATTTGTAGAAGGAGGAGCAAAATAAAGTCAGCATTAACACACACACACATAAACACACACACACACACACACATTTTGTGAAAGCTCTGGGACCTGTGTGAACTTGTTAAAGAAATAGTAAAATGTGAGACCTTTAAAGAAGCCTTTTGTTTACATTAACCGGATTTGAATGTTGTAGCAACCCTAATTACAGTAATTAGGACATTCTTAGAAACCAGTGTTTTATAAAGCTTTTGCAAAAGTTCTTTGGGTATGATAAAAAAAAAACAGCTCAAACCCTGTTCTATGATTCTGCATAGACCCTTTACAACTGAGAATTTTTTTTTAACTGTATTCTGAAACATGCTTTTTTTTTTTTTTAAGGCTCTTGGTTTTACAGGTTTTAAAGTTAACGTGCATGTTGATGTAGAAGGCTGTGGGTACTTTTATTAATGTGTGTGTTTATTTGTGTGTATACACACTCTTACGCACTCACACACACACACACACACACACACGAACGTAAGGGTAGTTGCTCAACCCTGCAGTAAAACTGCAGATTGTGCTGAGATTCAGAGGGTTATATTGAGCTCCTTCTGATCCTGGCTGCTGGAGAGGGTTAAAGTGCTTATAGGAAAATCAATAGTTTAAATGCTAAGCAACTTACTGGAAGCGGGAGCAGGATGCTAGCACTGTGCTACGGATGTGTTAGCCGACTGAAGCTCAATCCATTCCTCGATAAAGTGGCTTCACGAGGCAAAACATGCAGTTTCCCAGTAGCGAAGCTGAACGCTCACGTGGAGCATGCCACGCAGATATTAATCATAAGCGATGCGAAAGTCAATGATTCTCTCCGTGTGCATGAGAAGCAGTACTGATTTGCAAACAGACATGTTCATAGTCCTAAGCCTCTCTCTCTCTCTTATTCATAACGACCGAATTTGAAGCATGCACGGGCATGAAACGATCGTACAGCGATTGTATTTGTGTAACGTTAACAAAATAGGCAGAAGTACAAATCCTGCTGCCATGTCATGTTTCAGAAATTAGCTACAATCAATATTAATACCTGTAGCAGCCAGTGTATACTCAAGTGTTAGTAACCCCTATGCCCTCCATCCCCCCCCCCCGTCTGTTTGGACAGCTGCCCCTCTGCTTCACGCTTGCCTTTGATCTCTGATTTAATGCACCATTTCCATTAGAAACACTAAGTCCATCGAGAAGACAAAGGAGACTTCAAAAAAAGTGAAAGAGACCAGAGAGAGAGAGAGAGAGAGAGAATAGCTGGGACTATAGTGAAAAAAAAGCTTTTACTCTATTCGTGACAACAAAAAGATTGTAATTCTAGATTTTAGACATTAAAGGGCCAAACAAGGGACGAGACCTGAAAATGGAAAGCTGCCGTGTTTCTTGGAAGACACGCCCAAATATGATCACTAAGAGTCAAAAGGACTGAAACGGGAAATGAGAGCATGAGGATAAGAGGAGGCTCTGTGTCCGAAGCTGTCCTGGTTTAAGTACTTTAATACGTTCTTTCTAAGTTCTAATTCAGGAATCAGATCGATATAAAAGAAAACCAAAAAACAGAAAATTGCAAGTATGATGTAAAAAAAATGGAGCAGAACCCAAATCAATAGCTTTACTGATAATGTTTGCATTTTATGGAACTCCAACGAGAGAAAGAGGAAATACATGAAGTACAAGAGGGCGAGTCAATACAACCTTGGAGTGATTTCAGAGGGAAATTTGGGGGTTTTTTTTGTTTTGTTTTTTTTTTTGGTCCTTTTTCTATTATTGTATTGGCCAAGTGAAACACAACCTTGTATTTCTGATCTTGTATTGTATTCCTAACTTTAAGCGCATCAAGCGAGGTGGAGGGAAATGCCAAAGCAAAAAACTTTAGTGTGAGTTATAGCTCACTATATAATTTATTATATCATTATTATAATAACAGCTATATAAATATATACTCAGCTATTAGCTCTTTCATTTTGTAAAAGTTCCTCCTGTCTCATGCTTCCACACTTTGTGAAGTCAAATAAACCATCAAAGGCTTGAGTTCTTTAATTGGATCCACTGAAATGAAGGAACTTTTTCCACAATGTCTTTTACTCCTCTAGTGTCACACCGTGTACAGTTTCCTGAAAACTCAGAGAGGAGCATTTGTCTGAGGTTTTGTCCCGCCATCAAAGAGACTATCTTTGTGCATGGTATTAACTACACTACACCATACCATTTCAACAAACATCAACACCATGGAACAGTAATATGAGAACCAAATGCGACAACAACAACAGTCTCGAGCATTCTACCTACAGTATTATTCCGTAATGACTTCTTTCTGACCAATCAGAATAAAGAACTCAGTGACGGCATGTAACGTTATAATCGGAAAATACAGGAAAAAACTGTAAGAAACAGTAGTTAAGCACTGATTAAAATACCACAGTCACTGTCTAGACATTTCTTGGAAAAGATCATGTTCTTCTGCAGTATACTACAAATCCATTTCATGTCCATATGTATTTGCATTTAAAGTGAAGAAACGTCGTTGTTCCTGTACAATCCTACAGGTGGCGCTCTAAACTATTCAGACAATGGCAGGCGAAAAAAGATCATGTTTTTGCATGTAAAAGCGAAGTTTATTTTTACTGATAAAAATTATTACGACGAATAACATACCAGAGATACCTGTTACATTGTAAAAATTTAGGTTTTTAAGTTTTATTTGTTTATAAGTTACATTTTAGACTTCAGAGCCTTTGAAGTTATTTTGTATTGTTTAAATAGATAAAGCTTTAAAGTTATGACTTGACACTTTTTTTAACATGGTTCATGGATTTAAAAAATATATATATATTTTTTTTTATAAAACTGTGTTACTTGCATAATCGCAATACGAAAAGAATTGGCACCCGGGTATCATGATGGTATCGTATCGTATCGGGTGGCCACATGATTTATTCATGTATTTAAGGAATGAAAAACATGATTGCATCGGTTTCTGATACCATCTCTGTCTCTGAGCACCCGGCCTAACAAGCTGCCTTTATTTTTGTCGTCATAAAGTTGATTGAACACTAATCAGTCTACAAAGCTCAGAGCCATAAATCAGACTATATACATATCAGCTCTTTATCATTAGACCATCAGCATTTGCAAGGACTTTTTTATTCCCAATGTAATGAATCCTAAGAATTCAATAAACAATAAATGAAATGATCGTGTTTTGGCATTCAGATACAAATCTTTTACAGTGGATTTAATGTACAGTGTATGACCCTCATGCTGTGCGTCCGTACAGTTGGTTTTTGTGCGTGCACGTGTGTGGATGTGTGTGAACGATTTTATTGCTCCGTCTTGTCATCAGTAAGTGAAATGGATAGAAAACTGGATTCGGGTCAAGTGACGTGACTTGGCGTGTCAATACCGTTCCACCTTTTGGCTCGGAACTGCTTCGTGCTCCCGCCCTGCCGTCCTGCCGTCCATTCAGCTGTGAGGCGTCCGGTTTGCTCGGCGTCCGTATTTCACAGCTGATATACGTTTCGCATCATGCCTGCTTTCGGCTCTTTCCTTCACTCCGCTCTGGGTTTAATTTGTAGCCGGAGACAGAAGCGGAGGGAGCACTGGCGAGAAGTGGCTTTAAGCATTCTCCACTGGTGTGTGTTTTTAAAAGCCAGCAACTTTGTGAGCTCGCAGCTCCTTCGGGGCTGGATGTATTCTTCGCTTATCCGCTCCTGTGATCGTCTGTAATCTCGCAGCTTCTACCATATTGCTGCTCGACTGTGCATTCAGGCTTAATAACCGTGTACTCACATGTGGATTGCGCTCAGGTCGCTTCTCTGGTCCTCGTGTTCAGACATGACAGGCTCTCGACACAAACGCCAGATTTACAGTAAACACCAGACCTTTGTTACGACTTCTCGGGCAAGAAATACTGACGTACGTTTTGGAGAAGAAAAAAAAAAAAAGAACAGGTCGGGTTGCACAGATTAGGCAGGTATACCGTTAAAGCTTAAAATTCTTTACCTCTCATCCTTTCATCACGCGAGGATTCCAAAGAAATCATCATTTCTAGCTACTTATGCATCAATATTATACTGTATAGGATATATTTTTGCCCGTCATGCATGCATACTAATGTTTAATATTCAGTAGAGTGTGAAACTTGTAAAAAAGCTATAAACCAACACACAAACATTTTTAGCTTTTTAACTTTTAATATATTAACATGACATAACCTTATGATCTATAATAAACAGTTTAGCTTTAAACAATGACTATTTAATATTCGGTATAAGACACTAACCCACATGATTAACTGTACTTACTGAGGAATCCAGAATACTTAATGCTATTTTCAGGGTTTATTATTAGGTTACAATCTCACCAGCACATGATTTAAATCCAATATTAAAGTGTTATTTATAAGTGTGTGTGTGTGTGTGTGTGTGTTTCGTGCGCACTTTAGCCCCTCGAAGACTCATCTTTAAAATTCTCCCTCGCTCCACACACTGCAGTCCTGACCCTTGTTTGACTCGAGCTCCTGCTTCTGTGATAAGCTTCGAATTCTATTTAAACCTCACAGAGCCACAGCTAACACACACACACACACCCACACACACAAACACACTCTCTTTCCTCGCCACGCTTTTATTCCGAGAGCACAGTGTGACTCAATATTTGCTGAGGAATCTGATGAGAATTGAGAGACTCAATCAGTGAAACGTTTCTGTTATGCGTCTGTCTTTATTAAACGTGTGTAGACAGCGTGCGGTGTAATGTAACACACACACACACACACGCACACGCAGTGGGACACAAGCTCAGAAGCAGGGCCCCATGGACTGTGTGTGGTGTGACAACAGAGCGACGGGGAGAGTGTGTGTGTGTGTGTGTGTGTGCACACTAACCGCAGCCATTGTTATGATAAGCAGAGAAAGCGGTGGTGTACGCATGCGCGCGCACACACACACACACACACACTCCCCACAAACACAATAATGACTGAGCTGTTACACACACTTCCAAGTGCACTTCCATCGGAACACACTGCTCAGGAGTGCACTACGCTTAGAGTGTGAACATCAGGGAGTTGCACAATAAGATCTGCAACAGTAAAAACACACACAAACACACACACACACTTCAGTAAAGTGTTTATTTTTATTTTTTTAAGTAAACTCTATTTCATTTCTATTAATTTCTGTAAAGACCTTTGACACATAACGATTTTGTTATTATTATTATTATTATTATTATTATTATTATTATTATAAAAATGTTTTATAATAATAATTTATGGAGATTGCTTAATGTGTGATTATTTACACAGTGTTATAACACATATTATAATTTATACAAATATCTAAATATCAATCACTAAGCTATATTAAATATAGCTATATTTATATTCCTATACAGTACTTTTTAATTGTTTACAGTGTGTAAGGTTCTACATGTTACATGGATTATTGCATTATTTAGTTATATATTTAGAGCATATTATAGTAGTAATTACACTGTCATATATATATATATATATATATATATATATATATATATATATATTTTTTTTTTATTTATTTATTTTTTTTTTTTAATAAATAAATCCAGTTGAGATCTATTTCGGAAGCTACACAACTCCAAAAACAACCTCAGGTAGGGTCTGTGACCTCGGGAGCATCCTAGTTCGAGCGTGAAAACTTAAAAGTCGAACTAAAAAATGCTGCACTTTTGCCCAAACTGAAATCAACGCATTGTTTTATTTTATATCCGTTGTAATATTCCATATACATCATGTTAAACAATTTATCCACCACCATTATGTTGAATACGTGGGAGTGTATAAACTACCATCTTGAACTTTTATCTCTGTGGGATGCGAACGGTGGCACACAGGAACATGGGCACCCCGCTGAGGTGTCATCCGATCTCAGACACGACAATGACGCATGGAGGAATGAACAAAAAAAAAAAAAAAACATGTTCGATCAGCAGAGGTGTTAAATCAGCAGGCTTCACCACGGCGTCTGTTAGGAAGAACACCGCTCTTGTGGATGATGGTGGTGGTGGTGGAGGCGTCTGTGGTTGTGCCACAGTGTTATGATCTGCATAACTTTCATCCTTATTAAACCACTCCTATGAACCCTTGCCCAAACCATGATAAATAAGTAAGAAAATAAATACATAAATAAAAAGATAACATTATAACAATCCAAAAATACTACTGTTTATTACAGATTGGGGACAAAAACCAAAAATTCATTTTAAATGTATATATGTTTGATTTTGAGGCAGTAATATGTTGCCATGCCTCTACCATCCTGCAGGTGGTGCACTCTAAACAACTTACACAGCATAGCATTGTGGGTAGTAGGTGCAAATTATTTGTTTAGAAAAACAAAAGTGTTTAAAAGTTTGTTTAGAATTATAATAAAATATCGCATTGCAATATTTATAAAATCCTGAATCAAATTAGCAAATGACATCGTCGGTATCGTATCGTATCGGCTTCTACCTATCGATTCCCGTCCCCACTGTTTATGCACTAAACAAACACTGTCAGTTCTCAAGTCAAACACTAACAGGACAGGTTAGCACAGCAGTACAGAGAATGATAATTATAGCTTAGTTACACATTTCGGCATCTTTTAAATATTTCAACTATGCGCTCACATGTGCTTGGTTTGAGTCGAAAAACAAAGCAACAATTATTCATGAATGTTCTACATCGGCGGAAAAGCATTAGATTAATAAAAGCCTGTAATTCAACCCACTAGTCAAGTCAAGGAGGTATTTTTGTCATTCCCATCATCAGAAACCCAGGAATGAAATGTGCAGCAGTTCTCATAGAATCATGTTTCATCAAGAACAAACTGTCTGCAAATGGTGGAATGCCTTACAATACCAAAAAATAATAACATTTATAAAAATATACTTCCATTTCTTATGCAGGGACTACATGTGACAAGGGATATAAATACTAATAATCGTAGAAGCGGAAATAGGGCGGTTCAGGAGTAGTATGCTAAATAAATGGAAATAACATGTTCACTGGTGTTGAACTGTAACTGTACTTGTTAACATTTTGCTTTTTAATTTTTTTTTTAATACAACAAACATCTGGATAAGGTTGGAAAAATATGAGTTTTGCATTTTAAACTTGGACATCAACCATAAATTAGCACCAAAAAAAAAAAAAACGACAGCGAAACCTGCACAGTAACAGAAACAGTGTGTGTAACAACAGTTTCTGGTTTCTTTAAACCTAGACGACAGCCAGGAGAACGTGATATTAAACAGAAATATGGCTTAGTCTTGTGCTTTTCTGGCTCAGGAAGTGAGTAAGACTTGATGATGTGATATGATGATTTTTTTTTAAGGTTATGGAAATTATTTCTGGTCCAGCAAACACCCAAACACCAGGGATTTACAAACACACATACGCGCGCACACACACACACACACACACACACAGATGTAATTTCCATCTTGCTGTGCCTGCAGTATCTCCTGCTGTCATCTTCTCACTCTCGCCTTCTTTCACGACTACTTATCTGCCTTTTTTTTTTTCCACCGTTCTTTCTCCAACACTGTGACCTCTGACTTGTAAGTCTGGACTCTTTGACCCCGAGTACCCCCTCCCTCCCTCTCTCCCTCATTCACTCCATTCCTTTCTCCACCATGATGTGATGATCGTGGAATGACCCAATGTGTGTGTGTGTGTGTGTGTTTTTTTTTTTTTTTTATCCACATCACCATTCCCTTCCTCACACACAGGAACCTTTCTATGCTCTCCATACTTTTTGGGAAACACTGCTTTTTGCTTGTTTTTTTTTGCTGTGATATGATACATGACAGCTAATAAGAGCTACAGTCAGTGGAATAAACTCTGTGTTTTCGGATCAAACAGGGTTCAAACAGTGAGTCGCTACATTTGTTTAAAGTTTTTTTTTTAAACAAGATTGTTTATGGATACAAAGTTTCAACTGTTTGAAAATTTAAAAGTTTAAACAGCGTGCATCAGAAGTCCTGGATTTGAGATCAGACCTCTTTGGATGTTTCACTTTAGATCTGGATTTTTATTTTTATTATTATTATATTATTGTGATTGTGTTTTTATATGTTTATATTTTAATGTGTCTTTGATCGGATCTTTTCGGCATCGGACAACATTTTAATGGGAAGAACTGCATGCTGTTGTTGTTGTCGCTTGGGTGTTAGCTACAACACACCGCCCATGTTTGCACACACACACACAGACACACACACACACACACAAAAAGATAAGCACTCAGGATGTGAGTTCAGGTTTCTACATGTTTTCTGAGCAAGGACGTCTGAGCAACAAGGTAACACAACACCCGCAACAAACTAACCAACCGAGTAAAATAACTGACTAACCGAGTAACTCCTGGAAACAAACAGGAGAAAAACACTGGCGCTAAACCTTAAAACCCTTACACCATAGGTTGAAACAGGGCAAGAAAGTCAGGGCTAGACAAATAAAACAAGCGGAAAGCACAAGCCTTACTGTAAAGCCCATTCAACAGGAAACAAACTTACATTCTGTGCGGGTTTTGTTTTTGCGTTTTCCCGACGTCCGCGTTCCTCAGGCTCCGTCCACGCGCCGCGTTCATACATCCCACTCGCGTACTTCCATTTGGTCAGATAGCTTCTAGATTATTAGTAGTAGTAACAAACAGTCAAAGAGGTATATATTTCTATTTATATCCCCGTCTTACGGTTTTCTTAAAGCCTTTTTTAAAGAACGTAAAAAAACAAACAAACAAACATAAAAAAACGAGTATTTGGTTGTAACGCAGACGACTTGGCTTGCTCAGAGAAAGAGAGAGAGAGAGGGGAAGAGGAGAAAGCGGTGCTGGACGACAGCGAAGAGAGAGAGGAAAAAAAAAACCCGTTCAGTCTTTATTCCTGCTAATTAGTTTCCTGCAAAAAATGGCTGGAATTAGCCCAGTGCGCATGCGCACTATTACACAGGCACGGCGGGAAGGGCTAATTAGCTCCTCCTGGATCAATGAGATTGGAGCCGGGGTGGGAGGGAGGGAGATGAGGAGGAGGGGGGTTAGAATAAAGGGAGGAGGGGGGGGGGTATGGGGAGGCAGGGGGGGGGAGTGATGGAATTAGGCAAGGATATCGTCTAAATATTTTGTTTGGCAAAACAAACATGCACATAGAGAATGTTAGAGACTGTTTTAGTCACTTGATGTATTTGCGGTAAAGATTTGATACAGGGTGGTATTACAAGCACAGTGCTTAGTTAACTAACTAGCTAACTAACTAAACTAACTAACCTGGTCTAAATCTGGATCACAATCTCCATTTTATTGGAGTGGGGGGATGCCTTCATATCATAATCAATATTTAAATGCTGTTTTATTAAAGCAGGTGAATAGAAACAGTGTTTGCGTTCATGTCGCCTTGTACACGTGTTTTGCATTTCATCTTTATGCATTTGTTTTTTGTTTTTTTTTAAATATATTTTTCCGGTTATTTTCTCCAAAAGGCGGAATTATTCATCTATTACTCATACTAAGCTCATCATGTCAATCCAACTGGACTCAATAATATACATACTGGTTTATAGCCTATTATATGGCTATAAACCATAATAACGTATATGGTATAATGGTTTATAATATATATCTAAATTAACATCTGATGTATTTTGTTGTATCTTGTATTTAGTTGTATAGACTAATAATAACTAACATTAATAAATATTGATTTTAGGCATAATAGTCTGTAATATCTGTGATGTCACTAATACGAAAATAACAAGTGTGAATTGTGACTCATCTTGTGATTTTAATTAAGTATATTCAAAGTATAACAATAATTTAAATTGAAGAAGTATATTTAGGCTGTTATTATGCCACGTATGGAGAATGTGGAATGGATAATATGTTTGAATGTTTTAAGCAAATGTTTTACGTGTTAGAAACAAGTTCAGTACAAGTATTAATAAGGATAAATATATTGACAAATTATTTACAATATAATATTACATCAATTAAATATACTAATATATAACATATGTACAATGTATATAGAAATTGTCATGCTTATGTTTATTGTTATTGACCTTATTTCTTTATCTGGTATTTTTTCTATTATTATTATTATTATTATTATTATTATTATTAATGCACCGTGTTGTATTTCTCTCTAAAGCTTCACACTGCTTCACTGAATGTCTTTTTTTGCGCATGGTAGTCAATCAGTGGCACGCGTATCTTATGAAATCTACTGATTAACATGGATGAGAGAGAAATAAAGAGAGATGAAACTAATAACAGGGTTGATAGATCAACAGAAAGAGTGATTGTAGGCCTCCATGCCGAGTGTCCGTGTGCGTGTCCATGAGCTCCAGAGATCCACAACCTTCCCACCTGCGCAAAATGTTTTCCGCGTCTCACCATTTCATATTCAGCTTCTGACTTCTGTTGATTTATTTTTTTTTACTCTGACCCGGTTTTCCACTCGACCAGCTTTTGTCATGATAATTCCTTTGTGCTGAAGTGTTCCAGTGTCCGTCCTGCGGTCCTGCAGCCTAATTAATCTGACAATCTGTTACTTTTTTCCGCCGCAAAGTCACCATGAGTTTTGCTTTGATGGAAGCGTGAATTCAGTATAATAGGTGAAGAATAAAGGTTAAGAGAGACAGAGAGAGGTTTTATTCAATCTAAATCCTATATTCTGATTCTGTACACCTGGTTTTGTCGTGTGTCTTTTTCCCACCTAAACTGATTTCCAATGTCACTTATAAATTCCATCCACAGAACCTTTTCCCTAGTATTAAAATACGCATGGATCGTTTTTACGCATTTCTTTATTAAGCTATGTCCTTTTTTCACCTGTTTTACATTTTTAAACAATTGATCTTTCAAGGTTAATATTTCATTCAGCCAAATGATTTAGGGACCAAGCTCAACCTGCAACATAATTTTAATATTATGCCCAAGTATACCTTTTGTTCTAAACTATCTAAATGTATATATGTTTTATTTCTAACGTCTATCACCTAAATTTTAAAGTTTAAAACCGTTGGATGACTTATTATATTAATATTTTAACATGGAAACTATTGTGTACATTACATGTGTAATTATATTATTTTATATATGTTGTAATATAGCCTACACTGCACTGGTGTTTTATTATACCCTTATTATAGTGGTTTGTTTAGAGATTGAGAGAAAAAGCATTTCTGTTCTGCAGACAGTTTTGTAGCCTACACTTCTAGTAAATTTATACATCTCTAGTCAGATGGTTAGTAAAAATGTAGCCCTTGTCACTTGTTTAACCACAAGGCCCTGGCAACTATAATCCATAGTGTCTTAGACCAATCCACCCTGCACAGGGTCAACTACTCTTCTCTTTGCATTATCATTTCGTTTTAAGACATTTAGCACATTTAACACTAAAATAATCATGATACTGGTGTGAAACGTATTACAATCATACATTTGGTCGTTTTTGGTCACCTTCCTTCCTTTCACTTCAGTACAGTCATGTTGAACTTAGCAGGTCAGGTGTTCATATGGCGCCCTCTATTGTTCAGTAAAAACACTGCGGGAATTATATTCATGCAAACATAAGGGTAGGCTATGATCAAACCAATCATTTTGACTGCAGTTATATTTATTTGTTTGTTTGTTTGTTTGCTTGGTTTGTTTGCTCTATCTCAGAAAAGGATGCGTTTTTTTTATTTGCTCGTATTATATATATCATGATCAGACTATTGGTTTATATGCAGTAACAAAATATTTCCTCAGTTAGTAGACAGAACATTGTGTAAGATTAGGTTGGACCATTGGATATCTAGCTGTTAATTGTGAATTAAGTATATCTAGATGGATATATTTTTTTAAAATGTTTTACGATGTTTTTCAAAATTAAGAATTTTTCTTCATTTTGAAAATGTATTTAAGGAGGGATTAAAAGTGTATTAAAATGGTGATTTAGCCAAGGATTTAACATTTATAGAATAGAATGTTACAAGCTCATAACATCTGGAATCATCAATGAAATCACAGACCCGAAATTTTGTTCATGTTGTTCTGTAACCCACTTTGTTTTAAAGCGACAGACAGGGAAGATGCCCCAAGACACTCCTAAAACCAAGCACTGTATATCTATATGTTTATAGAAGTCATGTACCCTGTATGTAGGCTGTATGTCGTTATACGCTGCGTTGCTGCGCCAGTCGTGTGCGGCAAAAATAATTTCCCTTACAAAAAAAAAACTGTTGTTGTAAAACTGTTTAATACACTCCTTTTTTTTTTTTTTTTTTTTACAAGATTCATTTTCTAAAAATCAATTTATATATAAAAATATATTTATATAAGTGATCATACTATTCGCGGGTTTATGCGTCAGAGCTTCCAATCGCATGGTGAAACGGACAACACGCGTGTTTTTTTTTCACAGATGTGAAATGCAGTGAGAGAGTGAAGCTTATTTGTTGATGCACCTTTTTTGGAAGCGATCTTAGGAACCACTCGGAACCACTCTCTTAGACCAAGATGACCCAAAAGGAAACCTAAAGTCATTCACTTCTTGTGTTGTCTTTGGATGTTGGATTTTTTTTGTTTGAAAGACCAGAAATTATATCATTTAAGTTGTCCTTTGTGTGATCATTATACACTTGTGCACACAACTGGGAGCGTAATTCCTTTTTATTTAAATAAAAAATGTTTTGTTATGGTCTAAATTTAATAACTTAAGCCTTTTAATTGTATACAACAGTATAGCCACATTCACTGATGAAAATAGCTTTAATATTCATAGTGTAAAGGATAATAGTATCAAGGAGACATGGATGAAGCAGCATCATGTCTGTATAGGTGCAGGTTTTAGGGGAAGAAAGCTCATGATCATCTGGGGGAAAATAGATTTTGATCCCAGTGTCAGCTTCATTGGATGAAGTAAAAAAACATTTTGTAAACATTTGCATGTGCGTGTGTGTGTGTGTGTTGTAGCTTGGCCTTATGCCACGTCTGTTTTTACCTTAAGGCTGTGATCCAATGATCTTTCTCATAGATTTATGTAATTCGAGATAATTGCTCTTAGGTGTCCAGTCTCTCTCTCTCTCTCTCTCTCTCTCTCCGAATTTTTAAATAGTTATTTCATATAGATGTTATAAACGCAACACATCAATGCACCCATCCACATTTGCGCGTGAAATTTCTTAGTCTGATAGATGTATACTGTTTTATTAGTATATATTTTACATTAAAATACATATATATTACATATTATATACAATATATATTACATTTTTTTTTTGAATAATATTGCAGATTTGCATGAAATCACTCAGCATTGGGCTAAAAATTTAAGCACAAATCTATATGTTTATTTTTAGATTTCCTGACCAATTTTGCACAACGATGATTTCTGCAACCCAAAACCTGCGTTTGTGCACAAAACGTTTTTTTGTTTGTTTGTTTGTTTGTTTTAGAAAAAAAGATCTGTGTCTGGAAAAAAATGGACAGCGGATTAAAGACTAAGACATGCTATATAAATATGAATTAGATCATTCAGACAGACTCTCCTCCTCCAATGACCTTCACTGACCCGCAAATCCGACAGAACAGCTATCAGACGTTATTCCTTTTCTTTCGTAAAATCTTTATTCTAAGCATGTTTTATTCGGCTGTAAATATTGTTGATGTTTAGAGATAAACACGCACTCACACATTCACTCACTGAGTCTGAAACGAGGTTTAAAGGTCAGTTTTGGTAGAAAATGTCGGGTTTTCGGGTTTGTAGCACATGGGGGAGGGTTTAGAGTTTAAAGGGTCAAGGGCATTTCAGAAATGTTTAGAAATTGTTTGTTGTAATTTAGTCCGGTTTGTACATTATTATTATTATTATTATTATTATTATTATTATTAATTTGATTATAGTAAAGAGATATTATAACATGGTAATACTGATTTATATTTATTCATATGTTATAATTCTGTAAAAAATAATCACGATTTACAGCATAAATTTTAACATTTCTAGAATATTTAAAGATTTCCATTCTACAAAACAACAGCTCATGGATTTATGTCTCGTGGATCATGTTAAATTTTCTGTAGTAACCCTGATCATGATTTTTTTTTTCTGTGGCCACTGGTTTTAAGGATTTCTTCATGGTGACGTCATAAAGGACAAACTGGCGAAGAAGGAAATTTTATTTGAAAGAAATAATAAATACCCCCCCACACACACACACACACAGCCACCCACCCACACACACACATGTATACTATATTATATATACAGTATATATTATATAATATATACTGTATATATATACACCATGCTTATCTTTATAACATGGTGGGCACGTGATCAAACCTCTTATTTACATTACCTTTATTTTCTCTTTGTTACCTTTATTTTTTGTATGAAATATGACATTTGAAATTAATTTCATGATCAGGAAGAAAAATGTTCATACAAATGGAAAAAACCCTATGTCTTTATACAGTATGTGTATAATGAAACTGTTGGTTATTTATACAGCCTGTAATATGTAATAAAACGCTATTTTGTACAACATATATTTAGTTCGTGTTATGGGTTTGTTCTATCATTTTAATTTATTTTATTTTTTGCAACAAAAAAAGTGACAACCAAAACAGACAACCAAGTGTATGATGTGAATTTATTTCGACATTTTAACTGGTAGACAGCATGAGTTTAATCCTTATATATTATGTAATTGCTCTGATATTATTCAAAAATATTCTTATATATATGAACATTTTTAAAGAATATCTGAACCCTATGTATATGTAATTACAGAGACGCGTTAAATCAGCACACTTACCGCTGTGAGAGCTGCTCGTCCGTGTGTGTGTGTGTGTGTGTGTGTGTTTATGTGTGTACCGCAGGGACTCGTACATGGTGAATAGGGTTCAAAGCCACTCAAAGCCAAAATGTGTGTGTGCGCGCGTGTGTGCGCGTGCATGCGCGTGTCGCGTGTCTGTCCCACTGCCAAGCTCCATTTGATTTCAATGTGAATGTGTTGTTTACAATGGGTCTGCTCATGAGCACGAATAAAACCTCTCCTGCTCTCATTACACCCCGATCTGCTCGTGCAGCCTGCTGGAGTTAACCTTTGTGTGGTTTAACTCTGTTAATTATGTTAATGACGCATTCAGTGTGTTAATTACACACTTATGCTGTTAATTAGACACTTACCCTGAGAGGCATCGAGGCTTCTGGTGTGTAGCCAAACAACTGAATAGTAATCTACTTATGTGCTGTTATGTACAATTATTGGAAAAAGACTATGTATTAAACAATACACAAGGCAAACTATTACTAATACTACTACTAATAATAATAATAATAATAAGAAGAAGAAGAATCACTTAATTTGAAATAATAAATATAAGATAAACCCATTTACACATTAAAGCCTATAATAATGTTAGGCTTCTCTGTGGGGTTAATACATGGTTCTAGGTTTAAAATCTCTTCAACTTTAACTGTTTAATCCAAGAAAACTACACTTCTACAAACATGTAAACAAAAATAGTTCGTAATATTGCATTATTATTAATATAGTTATTATATTTATGACATTTGTCAGGTGCCCTTATCCAGAGCGATTTACATTTATCTCATTACACATCTGAGTAGTTTAGGGTTAAGGGCCTTGCTCAAGGGCCCAATTTGGTGGTGGTGCTGGGGTTTGAGCCTGGGACTTTTTAATCAGCAGTCCAACACCTTAACCAGTGAGGAACTCCTGCCTATTATAATTATTGTGATTATTATTATTATTATTGTTATTAATAATAATAATAATAATAATCATAATAATAATATTAATAATAATAACCATAATAATATTAACAATAATAACACCCAGAATCTTTGTTAGAATTTTAAAGATTACTTTAGATTTCATTTTTATGACACTACAGTATATAACAGTCTGTCAGGTTTTTTTTTCATTCTCCCAAATACGACTTTCTCATTCAGTAATCTCTCTCTCTCTCTCTCTCTCTCTCTCTCTAAGCATTTTGCATGGCAGAGCATTAATGCAGGAATAAACACCGGATGAATCAGCTCTCCTGACAGGCTCTGAACCTGGGGCTTTGGTTATGGCGAATAACGAATAACCGCGAATAACGGTGCAGTCAGACCACGTGACTAGATGGACACACACACACACACACACGCACGCGCGCACGCACGCGCGTGTGCTGTTTCGCCTAAGGCGAGTCTGTAGGGGGGAACAAGACCAAGACACACACACACACACACACAAACACAACAAAGGCCAAGTTCATGGCCTCAAAACTACAATGCATCTGATTACCCTCCCAGACCCCCCTCATGTCATCATGTCTCTCTCTCTCTCTCTCTCTCTCTCTCTCTCACACACACACACACAAAATTTTCAAATTATTATGAATGCAATCACTATATAAAATAATAGTTATTTAACAAAAATAATGTTTTATATATATATACACTATATAAACACTATATAAACAAAATTATTTCAACAACTAATTGGGATTTATGAACAGTTTTCAAACGTATCAGACCACAAATAAACGTGTTAGTTTAAATGTAAATGTTAAATTAATTGTTATACGTTAAATATAAATATAGATTATATCATAATACTATTAACATTATATTAATATAATATACATCATTCTTTTCCATAAGTGTGTATACATATTTTTGGCTGATGATACCACCCTGATCCGAAATATTATACTATACAGCCTTTATTCTAATGTGTGGACATGATCCTAAACCCTTCCCTGATTTGTAAAAAGGTGTGTGTAGACCTAAATGTATATAAATGTCGCCATCTGCTGGCAAAAGAGACGAGGTGCAGGGAAAAAAGGCAGCATTAAAAAAGTAGGCTTTGGTAGGGCTGCTTTCACATCCACGACTATACAGAGGATGATATGCAATTAAATGCTTGTACAACTGTTTATAAAATAAGAAAATAAGCTAGGAGAATAGAAAGAATGATTTTACTGTAATAGGGAAAAAATGATACATTAAACAGTATGTGCAGGCATGGTGGCACCTCCAGGGTCCGGGTTTGGGTCAGAGCTTTTTCTTACAAAGCCCAAAAGTTATATATATATACATTATATGACTGTGACCATACCTAACTGTTATCTCTCCTCTTCTGCTCTCTCTCTTTCTGTCTCTTTGTCGAGCTATACATGTCGCTCCTGAGCTGCCACTGATCCAGACCCCATTTCTCCCCCGGACCTGTCTGACTCGTCCTAGTTTACCGCTTCCTGGTTGGAGATGCTTCCTCGCATAGATGCCCCGTGTGGTCTGCCTGGGATGCATGTGGTCACTGGGGATGGTCCCACTTTACCACGAAGACGGACACGCCCTCTGCTGATGCAGAGCAGTTCTCTGAGGACTTGAGACTGCAGTCGCTCGATAGTTTAGGACTGGAGTTTCCTACAGTCTACCCAAGCCTCCAATAACTACCTGGACTTGTTAACTTAAACACATCAACTGTTATACTGAACTTTCCTAATCCCAGCTATCCGTCTCACCCAAATGAGAATACGTTCCCTGTTGACGCTGGTTCCTCTCAAGGTTTCTTCCTACCGTCATCTCAGGGAGGTTTTCCTCGCCACTGGTGCTGTCGTCCTCGGCTTGCTCATTAGGGTCAATCTTATTTTGATTCATACACATTCACATTTTATACAAACTGAAATAATTCTTTTGATTGTGTAAAGCATTGTGGCTGACATTGTGTAAACTTACACCTTAATACCAGATAACATGGCATGGACATGATTAGCCTGTGGTCATGTTGATGCGTTATTTAAAACCAGGTTGCTTTGATAGCAGCCTTCAGCTTGTCTGTATTGTTTGATTAGGCGTTTCCCATCTTTCTCTTATACAATAGCCCAGAGATTTTCTATAGGGTTCAGGGCGGGTCACGCTCAGTAGACTAGCAGGGGTAGTTTTGGCCCTGCGGGCTGAGCCAAATGAGCAGTTTGGACCACTGAGCAGTGGTTCAGTTCTTTCTCTCCTTAGCCCAACTAAGCCTCTTCTGATGTTGTCTCAGGTTCAGGAATGGCTTCATACTAGGAATCTAACGGTTGCATCAGTGATGCATTTGATGCACCGACTCCAGCCTCACTCCACTCCTCGTAAAGTTCTCCCTATGTCTTGAATCAGATTCGCTTGACAATCTTCTTAGGACTACAGTCTTCCTTGTTGCTTGAGCACATTTCCCTACCACACTTTTGCATTCTAGGTCAACTTTAGATGAAAAACACTTCAATACAAGCAGTACTCCGCACAGCCAGTCATTTCAGAACTAATCTTCTGTGGCTTAAAGTACATCCTCCGTGTGGAGGGAAAACTGGTGAATATATTAAATGTATGATAAATATACATATGCACACATGCATACACAGACTGCAGCTCATCTTATTTACTGGTTTTACTGGTTTACTCCAGTAAAATAAGCCTGGCCGTTGCAGATTCACCTGTCACTTTGTTAGGAACATCCATCCATTAATACAATCATCAAATCCGTCCATCATGTAGCAAAATACAAAACACATCAAATCACACACATACAGGCCAAGAGCTTCAGTTATTGTTTACATCAAACATTACATGCTGGAAAAATGTGATCTCTTTGATCCTTGCATGGTTGTTAGGAGTTCAAACCCCAATCCAGTCGACCTTTCACAGTTGGGCCTTTGAGATGCCGACCCCACCCCCGCGCTCTGACTGCAGCCTCCTAAAAAGCTGGAAGGTGTGGAAAGTTCATAACACCTCTGTGACGAGGGTTTCCTCTTTTTCTTGCTGTCAAATGGGCCGGTTTAAGGATTTCAGAAACTCTTGCGATTTTTATGGACTGGTTGGTGATGTCTTGCGCTTCAGAGAGATCAGAGGCTTTAATGGTCGAAATGGCAGACATTTAAACAACATTTTTTTTTCTTTTCTTTGAATGTTGTTGGTACTAAAATGTACATCAGGACAAAAAAAAATGGAGGATTTGATCTGAATAAATAAGAGTGATGATATAATGCATGTTAATATTAATTACATAAAAATAAAATAAATGGTTTTGTTGACTCCTTTAAACAGGTTGAAAAGGGGGCATTTATTCCACTGACCACAAGTTAGCTTGTGACTTCTTCCTCAGTGAGGGGGGAAAAAACATTACACTGCTCATGGGCTCTTGTTGGAATTCGCCTTAAAAGAAATAAGAAAAAAAAAGCCAAAAGCCAAAGTCCATCTCATTGGGTGACTTCTTTTTTTTAAGATCTTCTAGAGGACAAGGCAGCTTTAATAAAATCTGGATAAAATCCAGAAAATATCTTTAAACATTAATTCAGCTGAATGTTCAGGTATTTCCTTGTTGTAATGTTAGTATTGTAAAATCTATTCATTTTGTATTTATTTATTGATATTTAAGCCATATACACCAACGTCTGTCAAAATTTTCTACAACAATGCGTCTGTGGAAAATCTGACCCAGCACTGGACAAGTTTTATCTTCTCCAAAGGTGCCAATAATTATAAAGTTGGCCATATACCGTGACCACCACCATCATCTCGTTTCCACATGGGATCATGTTTACAATTAGTGAACGTAAAATAAAATATAAATTTAAAAAAACAGACCACAAATAAGGAAATCTTAATATAGTCTTATTAAACTCAATCAGAATCTGTACAGACATAAAAAAAAAAAATCCACCTTTTTTCTGTTTTTCTTACATCTCCATATTGCATGGCTGTAAATAAAATCAGTCAGAGCTTTTTACAAGATGGTTTTAGTCCATGTTTTAAGCCATTCTGAGGAATAATCTACAGACAGTACAAAAAAAAAAAAAAAAAAAAGAAAGAAATTTGTTTACATTGTTTAAATGTAAAAAAAAAAAAAAATTATATATAGCTGGGTTTCCATCTTGGGTTCCCGAGTCTGTACCCTTCTTCATTTTTTTTATCACTTCCATCACATTCTTATCCATTACACAATAAACTCCATCAGTCATGCACTTCAGATTTGCAAACTAAACAAAAGTGCATCTGTCTCACATGTCCATCTGCCCAGGCTTGAGGAGAAAGGAAAAAAAAAAAAAAAAAAAAGGTAAAAGACTGAATAATAGAAGCAGTTTAGACTAAGAAAGTAATGTTGATTATATTAGAGGGCAAACAAACAAATCAACCCCCCCCCCAAAGAAAAAAAAATTTCATCATACAATCATGACTTGTATTTACAATTCAGCGAGGACATTTATCTACAAAATATAGGCATGTACAGTCAGAAGACTTGATCCAAACCTACTTAAAAAAAAGGGGGACTAGCTTTATTATTTACAGAATACCATCATCATTGTCCTAAAAACAAAGAAAAAACTTTTGTATTTATTTCTATATAAAAGAAGCCTCTAGCTGGTTATGAAAGAAAGGAAAATAATATCGCAATAAAACGTGTCTCAGCAACCAAAAAAAAAGCAGAAAAGGTGCATGAGTTTGGGAATACAGGACTGTACCGAAAGTGTGTATAACTTCGGTGCACATTGCTCTCGTCAATAATGTCATTGACGTAAAATGTTTTTTTTAAAGACGATTCGAGAGTCGGGTTCAGCGATGGCGCAGGTCCATGGCTTGTGATGGAGAACATGTTGAGTGGTACCTTTGTATAGAGGAAGATTTACTCTAAGATACAGTATACAATTTGAACAACCTACAGTCTTAAGCACATGCAAATAAATGCTGTAGCACAAGAATATCTTAAAAAACATTGGTGTGACAGCTTTTGAAAACCTTTTAGTCCCATGTATAATTGTTGCAGATTAATAAGGAGAATAGTTTTACTGAGCATCCTGCAGAAACACCCACATCATTCTGAGGACTTTGACTGCTGCATCTGCTTCTTCTTGATTTGCAAAACATGGCTAGTTTATTTATGAAAAGTGGTCGCTTTCATAAATTGCTGCTTTCTTTTCTGGCATAAAAATTTTTCTGTAACTTTTGGGCTGGAATACTGACTTTTATATATTTTCTTTTAATCGGAAATGTTTTTATACTGACTATCAATAAAAAGTCCTAAAAGAATAAAAAGACAGACTTTTGCACAGTACAGCTATGCCAGTTGATGATGGTTATTCCCACTTTTGCAATACTCTCCGTACAGCCCTTGTATATTTACTGTTAGAGATACCTTACATCATAATACAAATCAGCAGATTCTTATATATATATTTAGCTTTATTAAGGAAAAGATGTTATGCTCGTGTAAAATCCTCTTAACTTAGTCTTGTACTTTTTATGAAACATTATTGCACGTGTTTCCAGTGTTTTTACCCATTTATTTGAAAACCTACAAATTCAATCATTATTCAAAATCCAAAACAAAAATTTCCGCTTAAAGAGCCACAACAGATGGCCTGTGAAGAACAAAATACTAAGTTTGACCGCATTGCATTTAATCCCTGCAGCCACCGTTATCAGGTTCAAGGTGTTGTTATATTATACTGTAATTGGCTATTGAAGTGTGTGTGTAAAGTGGAATTAAAACACTGTTTTTTTTTTTAGATGTTCGGTGAATATACAGTGAGGACGGAATGTCTGAGACAACACTGGGAATAAAATGTTGGGGAGCAAAAAAAAAAAAAAAAAAAGGGAAAAAAAGATATTAAAAATATATCGATGTTAATGCTTTTGTAGAAGAGATCAGATCGGAGTCGTAACCCATACATTAAAGCAAGCGATGGATCTGTTCAAACACAAATCATCAGATTTCACACAGACCTGTGCGTTCAAGCCCGTCCCTGCTCGAGTGTGCGAAGTCACTGAAGCAAACGATCTTCTCTACAATTTTTGTTAATATTCTTAAGATTTTACTTTTCACTCCTGTTGTTAAGAAAAGTTTAAGAAAGAAAAGTCAGAAAAGAATGAGGTTTACTAGCAGTCTCAGACTCCTAAAGACAAGAAATGCATCTTGCTTTTCCATTTGTTCATCATGTACACTTTATGGACAAAAGTATTTGGCTAAACCTGTATTATTACTGAATTCAGGTGTTTCAACCAATCAATCAGACCCCGTATCCCAAGTGAAGCGTTTTGGCCAAAAACTTTGGTCCATAGTGTATTTGTGGTGAAACAATGTGAATGAATCTCAGTGAAAAACCCCTAGTCGAGTCTGTCCCCTTCAGCCATCTCCTGTATTCTGAAATATGGAATCTCAGCTCTCAGAGTCGGTACAAAAGCACATGTTCTGATAAATTACTCACAGAAGTCAATTTTATAGCCCGCGCCATGTGAATAAGGCAAAAATCGAACAAACTGACATGTCCGATCACGGGACATGTTTCAGCACTTCAGGATGGACTGTGGGACATACAGGCACACTTTAGGTCAAATTCACCTCAAAATGGGGAAGAAAATAAAAATAAAAAAATCTTGCGGTACACAAATAAAATAGAAAATGAATAATAAATAAGGCCATGGGTGGAAAGAACTGCATTTAAGAAACCAATTAACATAAAATTTATTTTTTACTTTTTCTTGCTTGATAAACGTGTCGAACGAAAAAAATAACTTTTGTTCTTAAACTGGAGTAAGCCTCGCTCTCGCTAATGTCTCAAAAGCGAGGGAAAGATTTCAAAACTGTTTTCTCTCATATCTTGACGTTTTGACTCAATAAGTGTGAGAATGCAGACTGGTTAAAAAAAGTTGGTAAATAAGTAACTTTGGATTCCCAAACCACGGAACAGTAATACAGCTGTACCTCGGCATACAAATTTAATCCGCTCTGGAGGCGAGTTCTTAAGGTGAAATTTCATATTGTGAAACGCATTTGCTTATACGAAATAATGTAACTGCAGATAATCTGTTCGAGCCACCCAAAAATATTACCAATATTAACATTAATATCAATTTCCACTTATCCATGACTATAATCATGTTTTTGTATATAAAAACAAATAAACATTTAGAAGAGAAATGTAAATAAAGTATAATATGAAAAAAAAACTTCAATTAAACCTCCTATAACCTTATGATTCCTCTTGGCACCGGCTGCTTTAAAAAAAAAAAAAAAGCTGAAAGTGTCTCACTTTTTTTTTTTTTTACCGCCCTTGATAACATTAATGGGGAACCGTAGTGCTACATCTTCACTAAATCAAAAAACTGAAAGTAAAAAAAATAATAAAAACTTCACTTGGCTTTTTTCTGGCGCAAACAAACTTCTCCAGACACACTTAGAACGGTGTTCGGGTCGGTCCGGTCGCTCGAAAATACTTTGCATGCAGAGGCCAATTTCTTCCAAAATTTTCAGCTCTTTAGGAGTATGCCGAGGTACCACTGTATAAACTTCATGTTCCTCTGTTCTAAGCTTGCGCAGAATCCCAGATCTCCATTCTATGACATTTTAATGTTACTATTGTGTTCCTTCATTTTTCAAGGTTATTTAATTATTTGTTACTAATCACAGGAATTATAATGCGACGTCCAACTCCAAAAGTTACAAACACACTCTTTATCTTCAGGACGCATTTTAGAATAAAATATTTAAACTTAAGCTGTTTGCATGAACGCCTTAATGCTTGCAATTAATTTAAAAGTCTTCGCAAATGAAAATGATTTAACTTGCATTCCTTAAACTTCCTGCAAGTTGTGACACAGAGCATCTGATCAAAACTAAACTGTAGAACCTGAGAAATTGTAAATGCACAAAAAAAAAAAAAAAAAAAGGTTGTGAGGACAGTTCTAGAATTAGGGCTTGTTTACTTCTGTCCTGTGATTCTCAGAACTCTTCCAGTTTCTGCATCTCCAACTTCCAGTCCAAGGTTTTGGCAAATCTGAATCCTAGTGTCCCATTGAGAAAGTACACTCCCGCCTGTACATCGGTAACACACATCAATGATAAAGATGAACAAACCAACATGTGTGTGTTAATTTCACAACATAGAGACTAATGCATAAAAAAAAAAAATTATAAACAGACCTAATTTGTTCAGATCCATTGATTTGTGACAACAGAACCTGATCTTTAAACCATTTAAAAAATTAATCTGTATGACTGAATATCTACAACAATTCAGAGTAATAAAAAAGAGAAATAAAAAAAATCTTGGGTGGGGGGGGGGGGGGGGCAAGGAGTGTTATGCAATGGAGTGAAGAAAATAGTAGACAGAATCTGTCACCAATATGGCATGTCATTTGCACAGTGAGTCAATCAAGCATTCAATAAAACAAAAACAACAACAAAAAAAAAAAAGCACAGATTAGCGTCTCAGAACGCACGCTCGTGTGTAGAGGTTTGATCTGTGTATCCTGGGACGATCTCAGCAGGGGGCAGCACGGAGCAGAACGAGCCGTAATGCAACACTTGACCCCACCACGAGTTCACTTACAGTACAGCGTCCCGGGTCAGCGATGGTATAAAGCAGAACGCTCAGGGTTAGACCGGTGGATGTGTGGTCAAAAATGATCGAAATCACCTTCGTCTTTTTTTTTTTTTTTTGTCTTTTTCTTTTGAATATATTTATGAGTCTGAGATATAGAAGCTCGGGATGGAGGCTCTACCTATTCTTTAGTTCCCTGGTCACGCGTTTAGTGATGCGGCCACACAGCAAGCCTACCAGGAAGAGCACGCCCACTGCCATCGCGATCACCAACATGATGTAGTTCTTGGAAGGGGACGTCAACACTTGGAAAGCCAGGTCTGCGAAGCCTTCAGCTGGGGCCACCTGATATGTGTGTGTGTGTGGTGGGGGGGAAACATTAAAAAGAATAGTTTGTGTTGTGTTTCGCCGATATTTGGATTTGTTTTCATACTTGGATAACATTTTGTACAACTTGCAACTTCTCCCAATACAGAAAAAAGTGTTTCCCTACACTATAAATGTCTACAGTCATCTATTACATCATCATGGACCAACCTTGGCTGCGTAGCCCCACATTTCTATTCGGTCCTGCAATCTTTTCTTACACTCGGGTTGCAGTCTGACGCGCTTGTCCTGGAGAGCCTCCATCAGACAAGCCATCTCTGTGAAATGGAGGTGGAGTCAGATCGACACATGTTTAGAAACGTCACACAAGGTGTCTTAAACCGATAAATTGGCTTGTTGAGATTTCAGACACTCACGTCTGCCTCGGCCGGGGGGGATCGCCGCGCACTGGTGCTTCAGGTCCAAGGCGCAGGCTGTGTGCAAGACTGGATCGACAAAAATATCCGCTTTGCTCTCTTTGAGCATGTTTAAAACCTCCTAGACAAATAAATGTACAGTGAGAATTGGTCAAAGTGAAGAGGCCGGAATTAAAATTAAAGCATTCCAGATACTGCATCATAAAAATAACCATAAGGGGACAAACAAACAAAAACTTAATGACAACCTAATGAAAATATTTACAAACTCCAAGTTCAGTGTGACCAAAGTTCAGACAGAAACAAGATGTACGAGGGCGAGTCAAAACTCATCATCATCATTCACACTCATGCTGTAGAATTTATTTTATAAATGCATAATTTTTCGACATCTCATTGCTTTTCTATACACTTTGTGCATCTGTCGACAAGGCTTCGTATTTACTCATTTACAAATGTTTTTTGCTGAGCTACGAGCCATGAAGGCACAAAAGATCCTTGTAGGGCTGCTTTAAGGGGACCAAACGGGTGAAAGTCCAACAAAACAAGATCAGGACTATAGGAAGGACGCTTTAACACCTCACAAAGTTTTTGCAGAGTGTCAGAGAAAGTGTGGCCAGAAGTATGCGGATGTGCATCGCCATGGCGAGATCACATCATTGTTGAACTTTTTTCCTGATGTTGAGATGAGAATCCCGGAAAACTTTAAACATTGATGAATTTTCCAGGTGATGGTTAACTTTTAAAACTGATCTAACATGTTCACAGCACTGACCTTGAACGGAAAGCGCTGATGAGGCAGTACAGCCATCAGAAGTTATGATAACTGGATAATTGCGGATCCTTTTTACCTCGCCCTTGTAGTATCGCCTTATGGTTGTGTATTCAGTTTACAGCCTCAGCACTGCAGTGTATAAGGAACTCAATAAAATTTTTTCCGCATGATTCGTCCTTTACCTTTTTGCAAGCGTCCTGTCTGAGTTTCAGCAGGTTGGTCTTTAGACATTCCTCCACTTGGCCCGTCTGTTCTTGGGCGGCAGCTTCCTCTGCACACAACTCTGTAATCTGCAGTACAGAATACCAAAGATGAGAGAGAGGCGGTGCGGTGAGGAATCAAGTAAGATTTAAAGTAAGTAAGATTAAATCAGATCATGTTCCAACAAACGCGATGAATGGACCTTATAAAACATGATGCAGACGGTTTGCGGCACAAAGAGAAGCAAATTATTTGAATAAAATGAGGGTAAAAAAAAAAGTTGGTAAAGACTAGGATGTGTGGATTCACATTGAGGAATTTATCAGAACTGAATACTACTTAATACTAATTAACCGCTCAAAAATTTTGTTCGTGACATCCATCATAAATTCCTTTGTCTAATGTTTAAATTAGAAAAATCAAGTACTGAATATTTCATTAAAATGTATTCAAAGGTTTTTTTTTTAATTTTTTTTTTTAAGTGCGATATTTCACACATTTCTTGTTTGCGCATTGCTCATTTACATATAAAATTTACATATAAAATGAGGACTAGGTTGCTCTTTGGAACCTGGACAATAAAGGCTGCTGTCAAACACACACCATCTTATATCACACTTTTTGTTTCTATCATACTGCTGCTGTCATACTCCCCCCACACACACTTTTACATTTACACTTTTTCATGTAACTATGTAAAGTAAGATGATTCTGATCTCTTTCATCCTGGAAAAAAAATAGGCTAATTTTAGTAGAACACAGAATGTATGAGTTCTAGTGCTGATGTTTGTGGTATTGTGGCACCGAATGATCAGTCAGTGATTGGGTGTTATCTTGATTGGCCAAGACCAGTGATCATGACCAGTTGTGCACAATCATCTGTGCGTTCAAATCCCGGTTGATGAGTCTATGGAGCAGATTGGTCACACACTCAATCCGAGTGGCACTGTGATTGTCTCCCGCCCCCTGCTGAGGCATGAGCACAAAGTATAAAAGTACAAAAAGATGCTATTGGCAGCACGTGTCTCAGAACAAACAAGTGACTGCCTTAGCTGTTAACAGTTGAATTTTCATTTTTAGTTGGATTTTATATGTTATAGGGCCTTGGTGGCTCCTTGGTGGATTCCTTGCCTGCCGTGCTGAACCAACCCGGGTTTGATTCCAACCCAATGCTCAAATCCCAGGACTGGATACTGTACCGGTCACAAGCCCGTTGCATCAGTAAGGGCATCTAGCGTAAAACCTGTGACAAAATGTGTGCGGATGGGATGGGATGGTCCGCTGTAACGGACACGCGACTGGACTTAATTTTTCCCCAAAAATGCTCTGGAATAAGTCCTGCAGCCGTGTGCAGTTTTAGGAAAAATCTTAAAAGATACATAATAGTCCACGATTTATTCTGAAAGCATAAAAAAATTTTTGGTGAAGAAAACATTCATGTATGCGGTCAATAACAGTCTTTTAAATAAAAAGCGAACCTGAATTAGCAGATCAGACTTCCTTAAATAAATAATAATAAAAAGACTAGAAAGAAAATAGAAAGATTTTGCAGGTGTCATTTGGCAACACTGGCAAGTGTGTGAGAGAAATTTTGCACACAATCAATTGGTATGCAACAGATATTTGTGCCCTTTACTCAGTGAAAATACCAACATCGTACAGTGGCAGTAACAGTTCTGTTTGCTCTGTGATCGCTAAACTACCTTCATTCAACTATCCATTACCAAACCATATTCAACTACACATTAACTTACTTATTAATCAACCTCCTCGGTTTGCTCATCAGGGACAGCCTCATCATTTTGATTCATACAAACGTATTAAGAAAGTTAAAAGATAATTCTTTTGATTGTGTAAAGCTGCTTTGCAACAGTGTCAATTGTTAAAAGCGATATACCATTAAAATTTAATTGAATTTTTATTTGTCACACTTAAATAATTCAGATCAAACTAATTTTATTATTATCTAGTGTAAATAAATACAAAATGCAGTTTTTAAATGATAATTTTATTTTTAAGGGGAAAAAAAAGCTCCAAACCTACCTGGCTGTCGGAGATAATCAAGATTACGTTTTTCAGAAAGACTTTCAGACAAATATTCTGTGAACTGACGAAAGTTTAACTTTTTGGAAGGTAAAAACCAACATAGCATTTGATAAAAATAACATTATACCAACAGTCACACATGGTGGTAGTAGTGTGATGGTCCGGAGTTTGCTTTGCAGTTTCAGGACCTGGACGACTTTCTATAATTGACGGAATCATGAATTCTTCGCTCTACGAGCGTGAAGTGTGATTTCAGACATGCAGACGCCATCACACTTTTGTTAAAGCAGCTATTAAGAATTAATTCCTTTTCTTTCAAAGTGACATCTGTTACAAAGTTCACTAAACCCCACTAGTTACAGAAATCTTCACACTACCACCTACATGTTTATTAAAAGGTTCTTTTATGGTGATTATCTTCCACACAAATCCCTGCACAAGTTGGGACAATGAACATCCAGTTATTGTTGAAAATACTTCTCCCCGTCATTCCTCTTTTACATGAATAAACCCCCTCATTACAGTCTGATAACAATGCGGCTTAACATTTTTAGTCAGGATTAAGTAATGAAATGTTTGTCTCTTTATTGTGCCACATTTTTGAGGAGTAATGTAACGTAAGGTAATGTAATCTCTCCATACGCCAAAGCACAATGAGAGCTTTAACAGGTATTGGGTGTGCCTTTGTAGGATGACGGGAACGCGAGTGTCTCAAGGTGTCTAAAAGGCCCTTACTGTCTCCTCATTACTTCCACTCAGGCGGATCTCTTCATGGCAGCCGGGTGCTCATTAAGACACTTCACACTCTAGGTAATAATTGCTTCCCGCCCAACACAGTAGAACTATTTTTATTAAGCCTTCTCATGAAGGAAGGAAAAAGAAATGTATACAGCCAGCAGCCGGTCCAGAGAAGTGAGCTATTGTGTGCAGGCATTAGTGTCTAATGAAAGTAGTGGGTGTTGTGCGACATGCACACTTGCGCTGCTGTAGAGCTGAGCTGGAACATACATGCCCGTGTGTGTGTGTACCTCTAACTCACCTCCCTGCTGCAATGAAGCTGAAGCTGAGGATCCAGTCTGTAGTCGAGCGCCGACTCCTGCAGGATCACACGGATCTGGTCCTCGCAGTCACCAGACAGACGCTGGACACAGACAGCAAGTTTCAAAATGATTCTTAAAAAGACGTTATGATTTTGCATACTTGAACCTAGGACTGGGCGACAGAAATATGATGATATACACAAAAAGTTTAAACATATGGACACACCTTCTAACTCCATGATCTTTCCTGATTTTTATTTCTTTCTACACTGTAAAACAATACTGCACTTTTAATCCCAATGTACGTTTATCCAAAATACACAATAATCTCTTCCAACAGTTGATATTGAGATGTCTCTGCTACCTATGCTCTGTAAATCCTTTATAACGGCTCTAATCTGAGGTGCTTCATGAGAGCCATATTCATCATGATGATGATTAATGGGTTTTGCAAATGCACTTGACACTACTACATTACATTACAGTATATTTCGCCCAGCACTTTTTCATTTCATTATAAATCTGTTGAGGGTTAAGGGCCTTGGCTCAAGGGCCCAAAGTGGCATTTTGGTAGTCGTGGGGTTTGAACCTAGGACCTTCCAAAATTATAATAATAACTAAAAAGATTAATCTTCTGAATAAAATGTGAGTGACGCTTGGTGGCAAAAGGTCATTTTATAACGACAGCTTCACAATGAACCTGAGAGACTGATTGGTTGCCTGAGTAAAATGAGCCCACCCACATGTCTCTAAGACAACAGGATCCACAGTTAGGTTCAGTTTTTAAAGTTCCTGTGGAAATCATCATAGCAGCGAACGCAATTGTGAGCACTTCCTGTACAACATATTCCTTCTTGCTTTGTTTATTTTTACAAAATTCTTGCTTTCCATTACAATCCATCAAAGTTGATCTCAACGCTAAGTCTATGGGATTTTTTGGTCGGTAATTTACTCCACACCCTTTAGAAAAGTCATAGTACCCCATTCCCGAATAAGCAGCACGAATTTACACCTCTTTCATGGGTCTACGACATGGCTACGCGCAAAAATTTTATTTTGTACGTAATAATAATAATTTAAAAAAAAGTTAAATGGCTGGTTAAAGGCAGTGTGTCTCTATTCATGGCCCGGCCCTGGAGGTTCAAGGTGACCGTGCTAACCACTACGCATTAGGGAAAAGACAAGTGCAGAATGGGGGAAGAATCGAATAGTTCAGCAGTTTTTTGTTGTTCTGACTACATACCCACCGTGTACGTAGAGCAGTTCCAATCAAAAGCGGGAAAACACTGAATGATGATTTTTACCGTTCATTAAAACACTCATTTCGAACATCACTACAGTTATGAGTGTATTCAATAGGTGACGTTGCAAACTGAGCTTAAACTTACAGCCTTCTTTAAGGGTTGGGTTCGAATGCATTACGAAAGCCTTGAATGTTAAATCATGTGAATTTAGTATAAGCATTTACGCAGAAAATTTATATTTTACTACCTGGTCTGCATATTTAAGCTTGAGACAGGAAATGACCTCGCCCTCCAGTTCGCTGTAATCGGTTGCCTTTTTCAGGACGTCCTGACAGAATTTGGGGATATCTGCTTTACAAGCCTTCCGTAGCACAGGATTAAGCCTGTAGTCTAAATATCAAGGGGAAAAAAGAAAAAAAGTTAAAGTAATTCAAGTACTCATATCAACAAATATCAACAAAAACCCTTCTACAACACATAAATCACAATATTTATAGAGAGACACCACTGTATAGAGCCCTATTCAGTCTGGATTAGTTTATAAAACAGACATGTATAGATTTGTTTTTTATGATAAAACTCATGAATAGCAATAAAATGAACATAGAAAATTTGTATGGTTTACAAATCTGTACGTTTGCATCATGTGGTTGGTTCCTTAACTATCTGATGTTAAGCTGTAATAAATAATTAACTATAAATGAGTTGCGGTGTGTATATACTGTAAGCACTTAAACCATGTACAGCACTCACTGATCAGTGTTTAAACACTAGAGGTTTAAAAAAAACTTGCCATGATGGTCATTATTTATTGAAGTTTTAGCAGCTCCCAGAATAAGGAATCTCACTGTTACAGGGACAGTTCAGCCGTTAAGCATCCATTTTTTTAAATTCACGATTCTGGAAAGTGACAGAGCGCACTCCAGAAAGAAAGAAACTGATCAGAACAAAGCTGCGTTCCATTCCGAAGTGTACTTCACAGGGTGCTGGTGCTCCCTACTCCCTGCTCCGTTTGCAGGAAATGTTGGTGAGGGACAAAAATCCACAATTTGAAACACCCTGTGAAATCACCAGCGCAGAAATCACTTACTCCGTGCGTTACCATGGTAACATGAGCAACTTGGATACCAGTCGCTGCTGCTGTGAATATTTCACACTTATGAACATTAAATTTTGAATATTTATTAAAACAAAAACGGATACTATTATAAAACATATATAACTTGTAAATAAATTGTTGATTAATAATAATAATAATAATAATAATAAAAATAATAATGAATAAATATGGATTTTGTGATTAAATTAAATTTTCAATTATTGTGTTCTATTAATATGATGCCGTCCTCAAAAATAAATGATAATTATACAAATCCTTTTAGAAGCTCTATTTTTTTTCCCTACGCTTCAGCTTGACGCAATGAACGATGGGAAATTTTTCAATCCCTTTAATGTTAAAGTGAAGGCCTGTTTTTCAGTTGTTTCCGTTCAACGTCAAGCAGTGAAGTTTTTAATTTGATTATATTAATAGCACTAATTTATTGTCTGATTTAGTTGAAGCAGCTATATTTCTACTGGTCTTAAAGTATTAAACCTGCTGTTTAAATGCTGTGTAATTTGTTATTAATTTTTTAGATCATCATCATCCTCATCTTGCTAATCATACAAAGCAAATGTTTTCTGACAGTCTTATGATCCACACTCCAGACAAACCGCTTCTAAACCTAAAAGTTTAAAATAAATAAAAAATTGTTACAGAAATGTGAAAGCGGTTTGAAAAGCACGTAACGCGTAATATCAATCTTAGGCATAGCATGAGGACCATCATTTTCTTCTTCTCTCCCATTTAATGGTGGCTCGCAAACCAACTAGGTGCAAACTGCCACCTGCTGTGTCAAAGAATGAAAGGTGCGCAAGGTGTACCAGAGTACGGAGAAGAATAATGTCAACAGTTCCTGTGCGCGGTACAAATCAAGGCTCAAGGGGGAGCAGTAAGCAAGGTATTTAAGACACTGTGAAACAGAGTTTCAGTGTCCACTGTCTAAAGAGACTAAACAGCACACAGAAGCAGTCAAACATTTTTCTTTCCAGCATAATGAATCACCGGCTAGAAAATCCACAGACATGGCGTTTAACCAGACAAGCACCAAGTCTGGATAAAAATAAATAATAAAACTATCAAATTCTGACTGCAATTTTCCCAGAGGAGAACGGAGAATGACCGACATGGCAAAAATCAATCAAGAAGGAAATAAAACAAAAGTAGCACTAGTAAAAAAGGAAATGGTCCCAGCTGAGTGTGTTTTGTATAAATTGAATCCGGTCTGATTAGGGCTACAGACACACTCTTTGGTAGAATATGTACTTTTCATAAATAATAATCAAGCAGATGAGAGAACATCTCATTCAGACAAACATAACGCAATATAATAGATGCAGATGTTTGCAGTTGATTTTTTTTTTTTTTTTTTTAATTTACTGTTTCTTTTTGTTTGTTGCTTTTTTTACTCACCTGTGTTCTGAGTAATCTGTCTCTTGGTGATCATCTGCTTACATTTGGGGTCCATTAGCTCGCTGTTCTTGTTCTGTTTTAGGCACTGCAGCATGTTCTTGGCATCAGACTCCGCACAAAAACGCTGACACAAGGACAAGGGGTTGAAAGTAAACTTGATAGCACATTAAGGAATGAAAACAAGCTTGTATTTTTCTTTTTTTTCCCGTCTTTTCTTACCCGATTCTTTAACCGAGAATTAACCTGCTATTTTTTTTTTTTTTTTTTTACCTGTAAGTTTCGCTAACCTTAATCATCTGCTTGCAGACTCTCATTAGCTGGTAGTCCAGCTCAGCGTCCATCATCTCCAGCTCCTGCAGCTTGAACACCTTCTGATGGCACGCGTGAGACAGCTGCTGTTTATTCTCCTTCAAGCACTCAGTGACCTAAGGGGGAAAAAAAACAAAAAAGAAAACATGTTATTCTCTGATATCGAGTAAGCACCAGTCAGGGTTGCAGTGGAACCAGAGCTGGGAATAGACCATGGATGGGACACCAGTCCATCACAAAGAAGCAATATCACAGGATAATAAAGAATCCCCCCCCCCCCTCCCAAATGCCTTAAATAAATAAATAAATAAATAAATAAATAAATAAAAACCCTGCACAGTGGTAATGTGTGTTTTGAGACTAATTAGCACTTATGGTGTTTTGGGACTGGTGTGTAAGCGTGTGTAATAAGTGGGTTTTCGGAGTCTGGAGAAAAAGGCAGATCGAGTTTTTTTTTTTAATTTATTTATTTTTTTTTATCATTTTTAATAATGTAATGCATTATGTAATGATACTGTAATGCCTCAAAAACGAATTTCTGTTGCACCACTCAGTCAGACTCGGTCATGGCTGATCAAGATGAAAAACTATTTTGTCACTGGCCGATCGGCCGGTGCATCTCTGTTATAATATGTGATGGATCATTTAAAAATCGATTTTGGAGACAATGTAGCGATACATGGAACTGGCACACAAAAGAATCACAATTCAAAACCAGATCCACTGATCTTCATCAATCGCGGATTACCTGAGCATTCCCGAAAGAAATCTCATGACAGAACTTCTCGATATCCTTCCTACACGCGCTGTACAGCTCAGGCTCCAGACGAACGTCCTCTGACTGAAAGAAATGACACGACACAACTCCTTTACTTGGGGGCTAAGAAATGGATTAAACAGAAGCTCATTTTTAATTTGTAATTTGATTTAAGAGTTTGACTGAATAATCAATCAATGTTCAGCCCTAGCCCAACTCTTAGTCACTGGACGGGGTTTAAAAGAAACAGATAATCTGGATGAGGCCTTGAACCCATCACTGTCATCAGTCTGCTGTGCTCGAGACATCTGCTCACGAGCTCACATTCTTTCCAGTCTGAGTAACAATGCCGTACTGTGGTCAAACATTCAGTTACTCATGCTCGCTCAAAAGAATAATCATGACCTTATAATGAATGCATGACATCTGCTGGCTGAAATAGGTCCGAATTATTGTCCAAGTACTTGGCTCATGTCTAGACAGGAGATGTCCTTAACGCAGACTATTGATCTTCTCCAAAATGAACAGCTCGGTCAGATGTGCTTGTAATTGAAGCTTTAACTCTGTGCTATTCATCCTTTGGGAAAGGAAACAGCACCTTAACATCTTCACTGTCAAAGCTTTAACTTGGCATTATACGCCGTTAGATGCTATTAAACACCAGTTTCTTTTATGTTTCTACCTAATGGATTATATTATGAGTGCCGGTTTCTCTCACCATTTCCAGCTCCTCCACCCTCAGCTGTTTGCGACACTTCAGGGACACGCGCTGCTCCTTCACATCCTGCAGAGTGTCGTTCCTTACAGTGGTGCTCAAACAGATCACTACATCACTCCTGGAGAAAAGAAAAGCGTAAGAGAGGGTGAGAGACAGATGGCGGAGTCATGCCACAGAGATGATGAAGACACAGACTTTAGATGTTTTTGTCATCTCCTTGTGAGAATGTTGCGTTGACCCAATTAATAATGTGGCTAATTAACACAATGCTACATAACCATTTGACATTTTACATATTTTTAAATATATTTTAGCAAGGTACAATTTCTCAGAAATAGTATACTTGTCCAGCAAGATGCGCAACTGATGACCTGGTATGAAAAATAAACCCCCCCGCTTAAGCCAACGTACAAAACTAAGTACAAAGTCAATAATTGACTGCCAGAAATGAAGCTGCCAAATGCCTAAATGTAAATAAAGCATCATTGAAGAAGAAGGTGAAACAGCAGCATGGGAGAGACATACTTCCTTTTAATGTTAGGACACAGTTTGAGGACGTCATCTTTGCATGCCATCTTGAACTTGTAGGAGAAGCGAAAGTCCTTCATTTGAATCTGGAGAAAAAAGAAACGCAAGGAACCTATTTAAAATGTTGAACGTTGTTTTAAAAAGTTAAACAAAAGATAAGAAATTTGGGACAATATTTATTATAACTGCCTTACATTAAATTTAAGTAATAATAATAATAATTATTATTATTATTATTATTATTAATATATAACAGGAAAAATTATTCCCATTATTTTTTCATATTGAATTCAATTAAAAGATGAAGATTGAAAGGTAAGAAATGGGAACAAATGTTTCTGTTTTAAAACTCAAGAAAGTCAGGCTCTTTGGTGAAAAATATGAAGAAATAAGGCTTTCGTTCGCTCAGTACTTTATGAATAAAAATGAAATACATGTATATAAAAAAAAAAAAAAAAAAGACATTTATATCTTTATCCCCCCCCATTACTACTGATATTGTCGATACCGACAGCCTAACAACATTTTTCTTTAAATACACTCTACTGATGGTCACATGACAGCAACAACGACATCATTAGAGGAAACATCTAGTACTGATTTTAAATGATTGATGTTAAAATGAATAATTAGTCATTGAAGCACTTTGGTCAACTTGAAGTTGTTAATAAGTGCTATATATAATTTTTTTTTTTTTAAATCAATTGACTGACTTTTGATTGATTGAAACATAATTCTACACATTGCTGCCATAATTCAATTTGAGTTTTATAGTTTGTTGTTATAGATTAGATTATAGATGGTTATAGATAAGTTATACAGTATATCAGTATGTTGTAAATGTTAATATTACAATTAAATATGTCATAAATATATATTGTAACGTATAACTACTCTAAAGAACAATTCTTATAAAATTTAATAATAATAATAATAATAATATGGAATATACAATAAATATATGTGGAATATTTATTTCCACATCCATTTCTGGTCATTTTAAATTGTTACCAGATTGAAATCAAATATACTCCCCCCCCATATACACACGCATCTTATTGTTCAATTTTCTAGCACACAAAACAAAAACAAGCGCTGATTTTAAAGTCCGATAACCCTGGACCAACCCGCGCCTGGTGACTTTGATGCATTTCCTCAGAGACGTCATGCGCTCTAAATAACGTTCCCATTTTCGGCCTTCTGCTTTTGGGCGATATAAACCTAATTAATAGTCTGAATTTGATTTATGGACCGTGTGCTGCATACAAAACTCCACCACCATGTTGTCAACAAAGCAGTGTTATTTCAGGGCTGCTGATTAGAGCCGATTTTCGAAAGCTTTTTACACATCCTTACACTACATGGACAAACGTACCAGCTGGAAGTGAGTCACTCCGACAGCACACTTATCATTCATCTCCTTCTGATGTTTGTTCTGCACCAGGCACTCCATCAGATCTCCAGTATCTAGCTGATTATCGGCCACGTCCTATGAGGAGGGGATGGTGAGCGACAACGGCGAAGATGGAAAGTAGAAAATTAGGATATGCATAGGAAAGAATTTTACTATACTGTATGTGTAAAGAGGGTAAGTGAAAAGTAAGTAGGCATTAAAAATCTATTCATATAATAAAACTGTAAAAAGTTGGGTGTCTGTACATTGAATATATTTGCAACCCGAGATGAGTAATAGATCACATTGAGAGAATTTTCAGATTTTTTTTTTTTTTAAATCGTATAAATTTTTTTGCATCACGCAAAAAATACTAAACATAGTGTATACACGTGTACTGTATTTGGTCGAGCTTAAGGTAACACAGGCTTTGTGAGTAATAAACCTGATCTTGCACCTTCATTCGACCCACTTCGCGATAACGCATGAAAATTTTAGTTCATTTCATTTCGCTGTACGGTTATGAGTGTGCAATTAAATTTGCATGCAAACAAAGTTGCAGGTGCACGTTTTCTAACACAAATTGGATTAGAGAAACAAATTGTACATGTACTTTATTAAATAGGCAAATCAAAGCCGATCTTGACTTTCTTCCTGTTCTCATCAGCTTTCTATGACAATTTTTTATTGTCTTCGGACATAGTGTTATGCCTCTCCCCTTTCACAGTACGCCACAGTCTCTATACAAAAGGACAATTCGAATTATTACGTGCTGCGATCTTAGCTGGCTTCTGAACGGTCAGGCAGTCGGCCATCTTTGTTTATTTTGTGATTTTTACTGTATGTGATCATTAAAGGGTGCCTTCGGTAAAGTTATACTAAACCAATTCACTCACATGGCAGTGGGTCTGGATGACTGGCTCACATGCTCGGACCAGCAGTGCTTCAATCTGGATGTCCTATCAATTAAACCCCCCCCAAAAAAACACAACCTCAGAGGAAATCACTTTACAAATATTTCAAACAACATAATTGTTTTCTACCTTATGTACATTTAAGGTTAAAAAAAAAGTAAAGATTTTGTGCAGTTTTGCACAAACTGGATCAGGGAATCATCCATGTTCTTTAAAGTGTATGAACAAATAAAACGCCAAGAACCTCTAACCTCAGACTCGAGCTCGGTCAGATTTCCCACCATGTCCTTGCAGTCTGCCATCAGATCGTCCAGATGATCTTGGAGACACTCCAGTTCCTGAAAAAAGAAGAAAAACAAAAAAAGGAAAGTCTGAATCCATAATCATTTTCTGCATATAAAATTTAGTTTCAATCCCAAGATTGAACATGTAATATTACTAATATGTCCTGTTTGGTAATACAATTGATCTTTTTCATGCCTACAAAAACACCCTCCTTATTGTGCTTCCTGATTCCTTTTATGGTATCACTTCCTACAGCGTGTGTCTAGACAATTCTATACATATAAACAGCTCGACTCTGTTGGAATTCTTTTGTCTAACCGGAGAAAGCAAACGCGTTTCCTATCGTCTGTCTCTGGGTCGTTCCATGACTTACATGATAATGAATTGTTCTTATGATTTACGCAACAGGGCGTATGGCCAAAATCATAAATATGCTCAACAGTAACAGATTTACAGACACGTGTGCATGTGTGTTTCTCACTTCCGGTACGCGCGTACGCATATCGAGGTGTATCGAGCAATAATGATAGATGAAAATTTTGGGTTAAAATGATTGTAATCTGATTATTTTGTTAATAGATAACACAGTGAAAAATAGTTATATATTGTTGTTTGTCTGAGGTTGTATTTGCCCAATACTGAGACCTGCTACGATCTGATTATGTTTTTACACAGACAAAAGTTCAGAATAAAAAAAGGGGAGGAGGGCACTAACTTTAACACACAAATGTAGACCAGACCGCAGACACCCTCTATATCGAGAGTAGATCAGACCTCAGACCTCTTTTGTATACTTCTTAGAAGCATGCACTGAAACGGCTTAGACGCAAGTGAAAGTGGCATGTTGAAGGTTTCTCATCACCTTTGTAGCATGATGTCTGTGCAAAAGGCGCTACAGATACGCTCCGATTGGCTTTTGGATTATAAGTCTCTCCATATTGAAGTGGACAGAAACCTGCTCTTGTACAAATGAACATAACTAACTGCTCGGGTGCTTTGCCAAGATGGCTGCCAAGTTAAAAGAAGGTCTTAGGTTCTGCTCATCTGTTGTAGCTAGATTTTTCCAACAACATAAACAAGCTGTGCCTCTTCCCGCTAAGACAGGACACAGAACGTATGTAAATCGAACAAGCGTGCTGCTTGGCTTTAAGTGTTTGTAGTCACGTGTGCCAAATGTTGTCCATTTCAGTAGAGAGCTCTGATGAAGGAGTCTTAAGTTTTTCAGGCACTGCTTTGTATTTAGCCGGTCAGACAAAGGCTTTAAAAGGGGGCCAGACAGACAACCCGATATAAATGACATCAAAAAGGACACTAGCAAGACGACATGGAAAGAATAACCTACACACTTTACGTACCTGACCAGTGTCGGTCTTGTCACTGCACCACTTCCCCAGGTCAGTCATGCAGCGTTTCTGGAGTTCTGGGTCCAGCTTTACATCCAAAGCTCTCTGATGCAAGATCCTCTGGACTTCCACTTTACACTCCCTGGTGAGCTACAGGAACAAAAAACAAACAAACCAGGAGACGGATCGTTTTTAATCATAAACAATGTCTCTTAATCACACTGGGCAAAAACAATAATTATAATAATAAATAAATTCTGTTAACTAATTTATCACATCAACATTTTTAAAATGTGGTTAACTGATTTTGTGGCTTTGGAGATTAAGCGATTGTATTCCATTTGCATTATAAATTACAGATCAAACCACGAACACCTAATATATAGAGTAGATCAGATCTCAGACACTTCTATAGGATAGTAGTTGAAGTTTGTTATATATACACACACACACACATCTCAGGATAAATAAATAAGCAAATAAAAAATAAAAACTGCGCACACTATTATTTCATTCCAACTCCTTTAGATTTGATTACAGCACACACTGTGGTGTCCAGTTCATAAGTGAAAATGAGACCTGGAATATGGCTGCACCATAAGGGGAAAAAAAAAAACATCATAGATTTGATAACCTGGTGATTTAGCTGACTCATAACGTTGCTGAGTTTAGACCTGAGCGACTAAAGCAACCCCAGATCATAACACTGTCTCCAGAGACTTGTACAGTAGACACTATGCATGATGGGGGCATCGCTTCATGAGCTTCGCTTTTTACCCTGACACGCCCATCAATCTGGAATCATCTGATCACATGACCTTCTTCCATCGCTCCAAAGTCCAGGCTTTATGCTCCCTAGGAAATCTTTTTTTTCCCCCCTGAAGAGTCTCACTAACAAGTGGTTTTCTAATGGACACAGCTGTTTAGTCCCAATCCTGCAAGTGTATGTACATTTTGTGTATAATTATTTTTTTTTTTAACACTTACCCGTCTGCCTTGTTCTTCTGTCCGATAAGCATGACGATAGAGGCAGGAAAACACAGCACCCGGGGGCATCATCTCGCTCGTCTCATTCCAGTCGTTTGTGTGACAGAGCCGGGACGCGTCGTTGTGGCATTTCCGATACAAAACGGGGTCGAGTCTGTTTGAGGTAGTAAAAGACAAAACAAAAAAAAAACCCACAGAAATTATAAATTTGCAAACGAGGCAGTCCTTCTAAACATGGACAATTTTTCCAATTTTTAGAAGCCTTAAAGGAAAATTAGTGATTGAAGTTTAAGCTGGAAGTTTAAGAGATCTTCTCTACAATCCAGCACAAGCAGCACATCACATCACATTGCATCACCACCTGATGCTCCTAAAGCAGAAGCAAACAAACACTTTAGTGCAGCAGGTGGCGTGGGCGCTTATGGCTTATTGCACCATACCGCCACTTTGAAGTATTCCAATTTAAAAGCACTTGTGCCTAATGGCCTGTAAACGCAAAAATCCGTGAAATGGTGTCGAGCGCAAATGTGTCCCTCTTCACATTAAAAAATATGAGCGCGATGAACTGAGAGGGTCAACTCGCAAATGTCACGGCTCAAGCTGGAGCTCGGCTGATCTCGGGGCATCGAGCAATACAGAGATTAAAGCCAGTAAACAGCGTATTGACTAAACTATGGAGCGAGGAACGCTACATAGTGAAAAGTATGTGGTGGTGAGGTTTGAATAGAAGATAGAGATTTTGTGGACAGGTGGCTTTTATACAGATACCACATTGTTGTTAGGAGCACCTTCTTAAATTAATATGTGTACCACAAGAGCACATAACCAGCCTGTGAGTGGCAGAATTATTGTTGGTTGGTAGGGAATCAAATACTTAATCCCCTCATTGAAATGCAACTTAATTCATAACATTTGTATCATGTGCTTTTTCTGGATTTTTGGTTGATATTCTGTCTCAATCCTTTACCATAAACCTATGATAAAAATTATAGACCCTTCATTTCTTTGTAAGTGGGCAAACTTAGAAAATCTGTAGGGGATCAAATACTTACTTCCCCCACTGTACATTAAATACATATAGACAAATAAACATGTAAAAAATACTAACAAATTAAGCTTTTCACATGATGTGTGGACAAACCAGACAAAGAAAAATTCCCAAAACCATCTTGATGTGTTCCATTACTCATCTTATCCCCAAATTTTCTCCCCATTTTAGCTGTGTCCAATTCCTCCCCGTCACTAGGGGGCTCCCACTTTAAGGCTACTACTACCACTCAGCGGGAAAGGCCGAAGACTATCACGTGTTTCCTCCGAACCAAAACACTGAGGACAGCGTTATCCGCTCCTTCCGCTTGCGTGAGCTCACAGATACCCCTGATTGGCTGTAAAGCCGTGATTAATGTGGGAGCACCAAGTACCTCTCATCCCTCACCTCTAAGAGAGCTCGGCCAATCAGCCGGTGGATTTGTGTTGTTTAAGTTGCAAGATCATTAACAAGAGTAATTTCTGGGCGCAGTCGATGTCTGTTCAGGATACTCTTGACTTTTTGTCCATGCCTCCATTAAAAAAAGCTCACTTTGTGCATCGGGGCGTTGCCATGCTTCGAACAGCTTTGGGCCAGTTTAGAGAATTGTGTTCTACTGTATGCGGCAACAGCTTCAGGAAGAAACTACATAATGTACAGTAATTCTCAGGTGACCATCCGGCGTTTATTAAGTCCTCTTTTATTAGGCTTTATAAGTAGGAAGTAACGTTTTAAACAATGACAGGAAATAAGCTGGACAAGCAGCACAGGAGTGTTCAATCAATCTTTTTATGTATGTACAAGCAGGGTCACGAGACTGTGTGAAGGGTTTTGTAAATCTCTTGTGAAATAATCTTAAAAGTAAAAAAAAAAAAGTAATATTATTTTGCTTAATATCTAGGTTTTAACTTAACACACTGAAGATCATTTATACACAGTGACGCGACACAGTTACATTACAGCGTTACTTTTTGATAAACTGATG